>NW_025745887.1:86076-166076 GCF_021184085.1 Oncorhynchus gorbuscha | reverse complement strand
GGACCGGCTGGGGATCCCCGAGGAGAGGTTTGGACCGGCTGGGGGTCCCTGAGGAGAGGTTTGGACCGGCTGGGGGTCCCTGAGGAGAAGTTTGGACAGGCTGGAGGTCCCTGAGGAGAGGTTTGGACCGGCTGGGGGTCCCTGAGGAGAGGTTTGAGAACCATTGTCCTAGTACATAAAGTTGTTAGTCTCCCTCCCCTCCCCAATAACAGTCCTAAACCATGGAAAGGAAGGAGTTGGGGAGTTGATTTAAACTGCAGTTTGTTAAAGATTAGTAGTTAACAGCCATCCTTAGCAATAAGGACATCTTCCTCACAAATACCCCAGACTATTATGAGGGCCTGCCTGGCCCCCCCCGCCCGTATCCTTCACACACCCTTCGTATCCTTCACCCCCCCCGTATCCTTCACACACACCGTATCCTTCACACACGCCGTACTAAAGAAAGTCCACCTCATTTTATGAACAGGCTACACTTGATAAATAGTGGATGAACTGCGCCCAAACACCAGCTGTCTGCAGCAATTAGTGAGAAGCAGCCGGCAAAACAACAACTGCTAGTTAACCGTCCAGGCTTCCTACTCGAAGATCTCTATTCTATGTGGACTGTTTTAGCAGACACTACAGACAAGAACATGGACAGGGATGTATTCCCAGAGGGTTGCACATGGGGTTCATTTCACACACAGCATGACCACAGGTGAAAATAAAAACTGCAAACCCTTCAACACCCAACAAGCAAAGCAAGCCGCCCATCTCCTGTGCCTCTGGCAAAGCCTGTTAACAGGCAGAGAGGGCGGGACACAGACACTTAGCCCTCCCAAGAGACTGTCAACGTCAGAGAGAGAGAGAGAGAGCGAGAGAAAGAGAGGGCAGAGAGAGAGAGACAGAGGAAGAGGGAGAGCAAGAGCACGAGAGAGAGAGAGGGCAGAGAGAGAGAGGGATAGACAGAGGAAGAGGGAGAGCGAGACGAGATGGACTCAGGGATCCAGACTAACAGGCGGGAGTTAAATAGCCACTCAGCTGAAAAGGGGAAGTGAGTGCTTTAAAACCAGGTTAAATAACACTCAGCACATCCATCATGTGTCAGTCCCAAACCAATCTATTGACCTTCCTGATAGCTAGCTGGGAGTATTATACCCCTGACCCATACTACTTATTAGAAGGAGAGGAGGGGGAAACACATACACAAAGCTTGTAAAGCCTTTTAACAGTAAAGGTTGATCAAGTCTGGTCTCTTAACAATAGGCCTATTATCCAGTAGGCTCATTATCTGGAGCTGAGGGTCTGGCGGTATAGAATGGATGGAACCCACTTAGACAGGCAGGATTGTTAATCAATATTGTGCTGGTGGTGTGTGGAGCAGAGGCCTATTTGTGTTAGGGAGGAAAAGGAGCAGAGAAGTCCCTGTTGAGGGTGCCTAATGAGGGAAGCAAGCAGAGAAGCATCATCAAGAAGTCTCATTAAGGGGCCACCGAGGCGGACGAGCAGAAGAGTGAGGGATAGGGGAAATAAACGGCCCCCGATTCAATATTCCTGGATAAAGAGGTGACCGACTTCCTTTCACACGTATCTGTTTTCATCTATGTTAATGACTCCAAATCTTAGCCGGGTTTGGTCAGGAGGGGATGAGCAGAGAAGAGACTATTAAAGCTAACGGGGCAAATCACAGCTCCCACAGACAGACTGTTAGTGTTGATTCCAGCTGACTCTATGAAAGAATAACTGGCTGGCAGACTACCTGACTAAAGAGCATAGAAACAAACGAGGCTGGGTTCCAATACTTTAAAGTGCTTCCTTTCCTGCACTGACCTTTTTTTTGGATCAAGGAAAGCAAACAAAGGGAAGGAAGCCAATTTTCAGTATCAAGACATCCAATGCATGCTTCAGTTCCCGACTTCCTACCACACAGTGGTTATCTGTTGTTACAAAACCACTTGACATGCTAACAGTGGCAGCAATTCAAACAAACGTCAACCACATCTCTTCTCATTCCCTCCATCCATCCCTCTCCCAAACACTGACCATGAAGGCTGGGTAGACAGCATGTTGCTGTTGCTGTAGGAGTCAAAGAAAAAGGGTGGTAAGAGGAGGTAGCTGTGGCTAGGGAAGATCTCAATTGCACACTCAAGTTCTCTCTTCTTCTCAAAACCCATTGAAGAGGTCAGAGGGGAGGGACCTCTGGCGTTCTCATCCAGTGGGTTTTAAGGAGACGAGGAGAGAGGACGCAAAGAGTACGCAATTGAGATCTTCCTTAGTTCTAGCTCAGTAATAATGCTAGCTATAGCTCCATGCTTGCTAATGCTAGCTATAGCGCCATGCTTGCTAATGCTAGCTATAGCGCCATGCTTGCTAATGCTAGCTATAGCTCCATGCTTGCTAATGCTAGCTATAGCTCCATGCCTGCTAATGCTAGCTATAGCTCCATGCCTGCTAATGCTAGCTATAGCACCATGCATGCTAATGCTAGCTGTAGCCCCATGCTTGCTAATGCTAGCTGTAGCTCCATGCTTGCTAATGCTAGCTGTAGCTCCATGCTTGCTAATGCTAGCTGTAGCTCCATGCTTGCTAATGCTAGCTGTAGCTCCATGCTTGCTAATGCTAGCTGTAGCTCCATGCTTGCTAATGCTAGCTGTAGCTCCATGCCTGCTAATGCTAGCTATAGCACCATGCATGCTAATGCTAGCTGTAGCTCCATGCTTGCTAATGCTAGGAGGCTAACCACAGGTGCATGCAATGCAGTACAGTTTGAGTGGTAAGGCTACGATAACACAATGTCCAAAGTGAAATGAACTGTGAGAACACATGGTTGGTCAGCAGTATGAGTCCTTCAAGGGGGCTGAGGTACCTGCAATGGCTGAGGTTCTTATGCCAGAATCACACAGTGGCGTGTATTAATTTGTTTTCAGGTGTTGAGTAGAAAAATATATTTAAAAATAAATCAATAATAATATTACTAATTAAATAGAGGGATAGGCCTACACATACTGACATATAGGGCAATATAAAAGTCTGGTCTTACTAGCAGTCGAATTTCTGTATTCTTTAGACTGTGTAGTGTCCATTTAGCCAGTTTGCTACGCTCCACCTAGATGAAAACCAAAGCCATATCTAAGAGACATCTAATATGTAAATAATGAGGTACTAAAATGTACACAGAGGTTTGAGCCAATGTGACTGCAGACAAATGCCCTCTGTGTGAAAAAAGGGACACACTCAAACCAAATGGAAATGTGAATTTGACACTCAAATCTGCAGCAAAAATAACCATGCAAAGTGAACGAGTGGGTCCAATTAGAAAATGTTTGGCCCAGAACAACAAAACGGGCGCTGAAATACATGTTTTACATGAATCGTGGGTCCAACAGATGACCATTTACATAGGGTTTACTAGATCAGATATGCAAAACACCAACAGTAACCCATCTGTTAACCATTGATGTTGCCTTTAGGTACAAATCTGGGATCAGCTTTCCCTGCCCAAATCCCAACTTTAACCATTGGGGTGGAAACTTGTTAAACTGGTCTTAGATCAGTGTCTGGGGGCAACTTCATCCTGCCCTGTTAACCTTTATCTAAGAACAAGGCAGTGCTAAAAAAGCTAGTAGCTTCACACATGACCTAAATGAATGGGCACCTAGTTTGTCTACTTGGTAAGATTAACAATGAACAGACCCGTGATTACTTTGGAGTGGGTTAACGTTCTGGAACACCATGTGCAAACTGTTTGTACACCAACTGTGCTGGTTGTCTGGAAGCTAGATTAGTGCACCTGTGTTATGGGAAGCAATGGGAAACAGTGTGTAAACTGTTGTCTGTCCAGAGCTATATTACTGTATGAAACCATATAAACAGTTTGTATACAAACTGGCAGGTATGCAGTGTTGTAGTGGGGGTTGTAAACCCTGATGGAATATGTTGTTTAGTGGAGCACCCTCTCTCTCAGGTCACTCTGTGCTTAGCAGGTAGTATATCTCCTGAGATAACACTGGCCTGGGGAGGGGAGACTGACTGACTACTGGGGAAACAAACCTGACCCGGTCAGGGTGATTCGGTCAGGGTGCACTCTGTGTGTGTCACTCCCTTTCTGGAGAACTGGTTGTGCGAGTGTGTGTCGCTCAAGTTTTTCCACACCAATCTCGACCAAGCATTTCTGCATGGACCTCATTTTGTGCATTGTCATGCTGAAACAGGAAATGGACTTCTCTAAAGTGTTGCCAAAAAGTTGGAAGCACAGAATCATCTAGAATGTCATTGTATGATGTAGCAATTTGATTTCCCTTCAATGGAACCAAGGGTCCTGAACCATGAAAAACAGCCCCAGACCATTATTCCTCCTCCACCTAACTTTACAGTTGGCACTATGCATTCGGGCAGGTAGCGTTCTCCTGGAATCCACCAAACCCAGATTCATCCATCAGACTGCCAGATGGTGAAGCGTGATTCATATTTCCATTTGTCCAGAGTCCAATGGCGGCAAGCTTTACACCACTCCAGCTGATGCTTGGCACTGCGTATATTGATTTTAGGCTTGTGTGTGGCTGCTTGGCCATGGAACCCCATTTCATGAAGCTCCCAGCAAACAGTTATTCTGCTGAAGTTGCTTCCAGGGGCAGTTTGGAACTCTGTAGTGAGTGTTGCAACTGAGGACAGACGATTTTGACGCTCCTACAGCACTCGGCGGTCCCATTCTGTGAGCTTGTGTGGCCTACCCCTTCGTGGCTGAGCCTTTGTTGCTCCTAGACCTTTCCACTCCACAATAACAGCACTTACAGTTGAACGGGGCAGCTCTAGCAGGGCAGAAATGAGACGAACTGACTTGTTAGAAAGGTGGCATCCTATGACAGTGCCACATTGAAAGTCACTGAGCTCTTTAGTAAGGCATTCTACTGCCAATGTTTGTCTATGGAGATTGCATGGCTGCATGCTGGATTTTGTACACCTGTCAGTAACAGGTGTGGCTGAAATAGCCGAATACACTGATTTAAAGGGGTGTCCACATATACGTGTGTGTGTGTGTGTGTGTGTGTGTGTGTGTGTGTGTGTGTGTGTGTGTGTGTGTGTGTGTGTGTGTGTGTGTGTGTGTGTATA
This sequence comes from Oncorhynchus gorbuscha, assembly GCF_021184085.1. Taxonomy (NCBI): domain Eukaryota; kingdom Metazoa; phylum Chordata; class Actinopteri; order Salmoniformes; family Salmonidae; genus Oncorhynchus; species Oncorhynchus gorbuscha. Next base: position 160,985 of record NW_025745887.1, on the reverse strand, counting down.
TGAGTCTCTCTTCCTCTTCATCAGGGCTGAGTTAAGTCTATGGATCTTCTTTCTCAGACAAATTACTCTGCATTTGTGTCCCTCGGTGTAAAGAAAACAGGGTTAAATGTACTCTCCCTGTCACTCAGTCAATTTAGTTTCTCCCTCTGATAGAACTTTGTGTGTGATTGTGTGTATGTGCCTCCGTTTGACACGGGACATCGTTTAGTCAGACACGCACATCAACTAGCCAAACCCTGCTGGCTTCTGATTACCGTCAGATATTTAATGACCTCCCTCTTCCATCCCTCTATCCCTTGCTCTCTCCCCCACACAGTGGCAGCACGGAAATTGATTTCCTGCCATCTCTTCCTCCAACAAATAAAAGCCGTTTTCATAGTGTTTGTATGCCAAGCTGCTGAGCTCCACAGCCCTGCCCCTGCTTAATGGCAAAGGCGTGTGTCAGTCTGTCTGCTGGACAGTCAAATTCAACCACCTGGTGGCTGGAAGGAGAGGAGGAAGTAATTACCTTGGAAACGGGGGTCACAGTCTTGGCTCATTGCCTTAATTGAATTCCAATATCTGCCTCTGGCCGGCTTGACCCCACCTATGGGGCTGGCTAACTGCTAGCTAAGCGCTAAGATCTTCAGGATAGCTACTGACAGCTAGGGGGTCAGCTAGCAAACCGCTAAGGGCTTCAGGATAGCTACTGACAGCTAGGGGGTCAGCTAACTAACCGCTAAGGGCTTCAGGATAGCTACTGACAGCTAGGGGTCAGCTAGCAAACCGCTAAGGGCTTCAGGATAGCTACTGACAGCTAGGGGGTCAGCTAACTAACCGCTAAGGGCTTCAGGATAGCTACTGACAGCTAGGGGGTCAGCTAACTAACCGCTAAGGGCTTCAGGATAGCTACTGACAGCTAGGGGGTCAGCTAACTAACCGCTAAGGGCTTCAGGATAGCTACTGACAGCTAGGGGGTCAGCTAGCTAACCGCTAAGGGCTTCAGGATAGCTACTGACAGCTAGGGGGTCAGCTAGCTAACCACTAAGGGCTTCAGGATAGCTACTGACAGCTAGGGGGTCAGCTAGCTAACCACTAAGGGCTTCAGGATAGCTACTGACAGCTAGGGGGTCAGCTAGCTAACCGCTAAGGGCTTCAGGATAGCTACTGACAGCTAGGGGGTCAGCTAGCTAACCACTAAGTGCTGCAGGATAGCTACTGACAGCTAGGGGGTCAGCTAGCTAACCAGGATAGCTAAGCTAGGGGGTCAGCTTAGCTACTGACAGCTAGATAGCTACTGGGCTTCAGGATAGCTACTGACAGCTAGGGGGTCAGCAAGCTAACCACTAAGTGCTGCAGGATAGCTACTGACAGCTAGGGGGTCAGCTAGCTAACCACTAAGGGCTGCAGGATAGCTACTGACAGCTAGGGGGTCAGCTAGCTAACCGCTAAGTGCTTCAGGATAGCTACGGACAGCTAAGAGGATCTTCTAGCTCGAACTAGTAAAAACAGCTAGCATGTTAGCTTTATATAATATAGGGCGGAAGGAACAATAGATGTTCTAGGAACTTAGGAAGACGAGGTGTTGTCATTTCAGAGTGTTCAGATTCCCAGATGGATCCGACTGCTCCAAGAAACACACAACATACTGGGCCCCTGGTTAACTGGATCAGGTGTGCACGACTGGAATAGATCAAATAAGTGGAATGAGGAGAGCTTTGACTTTCAGGGTTAAGGGATTACTAGGTACAGCCTGATTATGATACAGCCACAACATGGTTAAGTTCTATAGCCTAGTTTCCATAGAGCTCTAAGATGTTGTGTGTGTGGGGGGTGGGGAGAGGCTATAACAGTAAGTGTAATCTCAGCTTCAAGACACTACTGGTGAGCCTATAGAGGAATGAGAAGGCTGAGAGGTAGCGATGAAGACTGCACTGGCTGGAGCCCCTTATCCAATTAAAAACATCCTTACTGGCAAAGTGGAATCAGTGCAAAGCCCCATGATCTGATCAGTGTTACCGCTCTAATCTCAGCTAGGTCTTTACGTTACCCTTTCTGTGAACATCTTAGTTCACAACCAACACCAGCCAGCCACTCTCCCAGTTCACAACCAACACCAGCCAGCCCACAACCAACACCAGCCACTCTCTCAGCCCACAACCAACACCAGCCACTCTCTCAGCCCACAACCAACACCAGCCAGCCACTCTCCCAGTTCACAACCAACACCAGCCAGCCACTCTCTCAGTTCACAACCAACACCAGCCACAACCAACACCAGCCACAACCAACACCAGCCACTCTCTCAGCCCACAACCAACACCAGCCACTCTCTCAGCCCACAACCAACACCAGCCACTCTCTCAGTTCACAACCAACACCAGCCAGCCACTCTCTCAGTTCACAACCAACACCAGCCACAACCAACACCAGCCACTCTCCCAGTTCACAACCAACACCAGCCACTCTCCCAGTTCACAACCAACACCAGCCAGCCACTCTCTCAGTTCACAACCAACACCAGCCACTCTCCCAGTTCACAACCAACACCAGCCACTCTCTCAGCCCACAACCAACACCAGCCACTCTCTCAGCCCACAACCAACACCAGCCACTCTCTCAGCCCACAACCAACACCAGCCACTCTCTCAGCCCACAACCAACACCAGCCACTCTCTAGGTTCACAACCAACACCAGCCACTCTCTCGATTCACAACCAACACCAGCCACTCTCTCAGCCCACAACCAACACCAGCCACTCTCTCAGCAACCAACACCAGCCACTCTCTCGACAACCAACACCAGCCACTCTCTCAGTTCACAACCAACACCAGCCAGCCACTCTCTCAGCCCACAACCAACACCAGCCACTCTCTCAGCCCACAACCAACACCAGCCACTCTCTCAGCCCACAACCAACACCAGCCACTCTCTCAGCCCACAACCAACACCAGCCACTCTCTCAGCCCACAACCAACACCAGCCACTCTCTCAGCCCACAACCAACACCAGCCACTCTCTAGGTTCACAACCAACACCAGCCACTCTCTCAGTTCACAACCAACACCAGCCACTCTCTAGGTTCACAACCAACACCAGCCAGCCACTCTAGGTTCACAACCAACACCAGCCACTCTCTAGGTTCACAACCAACACCAGCCACTCTCTAGGTTCACAACCAACACCAGCCACTCTCTAGGTTCACAACCAACACCAGCCACTCTCTAGGTTCACAACCAACACCAGCCACTCTCTAGGTTCACAACCAACACCAGCCACTCTCTAGGTTCACAACCAACACCAGCCACTCTCTCAGCCATTGCAGGAGGGGGGCCCTTGAAGGACTGATTGCTGACTGAGCGACATACTGCTGACCAGTGGGATAGTATGTATAATTGAAGGTAAATTAATCAAAACCACCATGGTAACTGGTAAATCAAATAGACAGTGCATCACATAAGGTACATCAACTCATAATGAAAAACCAGTGGTGACAAGGGCAACGCTGCACGTGGGAGGGGTATGGTGGTGACAGGGGCAACACTGCACGTGGGAGGGGTATGGTGGTGACAGGGGCAACACTGCACGTGGGAGGGGTATGGTGGTGACAGGGGCAATACTGCACGTGGGAGGGGTATGGTGGTGACAGGGGCAATACTGCACGTGGGAGGGGTATGGTGGTGACACTACAGTAACCATCCTAGTACCAGGACACTACAAACCATCCTCTACTAGGACACTACAGTAACCATCCTCTACCAGGACACTACAGTAACCATCCTCTACCAGGACACTACAGTAACCATCCTCTACCAGGACACTACAGTAACCATCCCCTACCAGGACACTACAGTAACCATCCTCTACCAGGACACTACAGTAACCATCCTCTACCAGGACACTACAGTAACCATCCTCTACCAGGACACTACAGTAACCATGCCCTACCAGGACACTACAGTAACCATGCCCTACCAGGACACTACAGTAACCATCCTCTACCAGGACACTACAGTAACCATCCTCTACCAGGACATTACAGTAACCATCCTCTACCAGGACACTACAGTAACCATCCTCTACCAGGACACTACAGTAACCATCCTCTACCAGGACGCTACAGTAACCATCCTCTACAGTAACCATCCTCTACCAGGACACTACAGTAACCATCCTCTACCAGGACACTACAGTAACCATCCTCTACCAGGACACTACAGTAACCATTCCCTACCAGGACACTACAGTAACCATCCTCTACCAGTAACCATCCTCTACCAGGACACTACAGTAAGCATCCTCTACCAGGACACTACAGTAACCATTCCCTACCAGGACACTACAGTAACCATCCTCTACCAGTAACCATCCTCTACCAGGACACTACAGTAAGCATCCTCTACCAGGACACTACAGTAACCAGCCCCTACCAGGGTGTTACTGTAACATCCTCTACATCAGTGTCCCAAACTCGGACCTCTTCCCTCCCCCGGGTGCACGTTTTGGTTTTTGCACTAGCCCCAGCACTAGCCCCAGCACTACACAGTCAAATTCAAATGAGTTGGTTATTTGAGCTGTGTAGTGCTGGGGACGGACAGACAGTGTCTGGGAAAACCCTGGTCTACATACTACTAGTGTAACATCCTCTACCCAGCTACCAATTCCACACTAGGCTATATATATATATATATATATATATAGGACATATATCTCAAACAACATGTAGTGTACTTTGAACGAGAGAGAGATCTATGGGATAGAGAGAGATCTATGGGATAGATGGGCCTAAATCTTTGTGAAATGAGAGTTGAGACAGTATATTGCTAGTGGACTACAGGGCCCCTCCGTACATGCAGGTTTACCCCCGTCTCTGGCTGAATGAAGTAAAGTAAGAGGGGTACACACGGTGAGAGGCAGATTGGGAAGTCCACGTACCCCGATGATGGCATTGAGCTCAGTCATCGTGACCTGCTTGGCACGCTCAACAGCCTGAGCAACCTGCTGCTGGTGCTGGTGGGGAGAAACACAGACCAGGTTTAGTCAACTTTAGCTAGGGTACTGTACAGCAAGTCTCCATGCTTAGAGAGCCTGCTTCATAGACACAGATTTATTAAAACAGAATTAGGCTCATCTTGGGTTAAACTTATGAAAACCGTAACATGTGAACAGGGATTAAGCGTGAATAATATAGGGCCTGAAAAGAGGCTCTATACAACAGGCCTACACAACCATGGGAACACCAGAAGGTTCTTATGTTAAGACTGCATTAGGATGGATGTGTGAGGTACTCACCTCTTGTGACAGGAAAGGCATGATCTGTGCGAGAATTGCGTTGAGCCGTTTAGCAATCTCAGTCTGGAAGAGAGAGGAGAGAGGAACATGGTGAGGACTACATTAGCAGCCAGCTGGGATTACTAACAGAGAGAGGACTACATTAGCAGCCAGATGGGATTACTAACAGAGAGAGAGAGGACTACATTAGCAGCCAGATGGGATTACTAACAGAGAGAGAGAGAGGACTACATCAGCAGCCAGCTGGGATTACTAACAGAGAGAGAGAGAGAGAGAGAGGACTACATTAGCAGCCAGATGGGATTACTAACAGAGAGAGAGAGGACTACATCAGCAGCCAGCTGGGATTACTAACAGAGAGAGAGAGAGGACTACATCAGCAGCCAGCTGGGATTACTAACAGAGAGAGGACTACATTAGCAGCCAGATGGGATTACTAACAGAGAGAGAGAGAGGACTACATCAGCAGCCAGATGGGATTACTAACAGAGAGAGAGAGGACTACATCAGCAGCCAGCTGGGATTACTAACAGAGAGAGAGAGAGGACTACATCAGCAGCCAGATGGGATTACTAACAGAGAGAGGAGGACTACATCAGCAGCCAGCTGGGATTACTAACAGGATCAGCAGCCAGCTGGGATTACTAACAGAGAGAGAGACTACATCAGCAGCCAGATGGGATTACTAACAGAGAGAGAGAGACTACATCAGCAGCCAGCTGGGATTACTAACAGAGAGAGAGAGACTACATCAGCAGCCAGCTGGGATTACTAACAGAGAGAGAGAGACTACATCAGCAGCCAGCTGGGATTACTAACAGAGAGAGAGAGCAGCCAGATTACTAACAGAGAGAGAGGGACTCAGCAGCCAGCTGGGATTACTAACAGAGAGAGAGAGAGACTACATCAGCAGCCAGCTGGGATTACTAACAGAGAGAGAGAGGACTACATCAGCAGCCAGCTGGGATTACTAACAGAGAGAGAGAGAGACTACATCAGCAGCCAGCTGGGATTACTAACAGAGAGAGAGAGCCAGATGGGATTACTACATCAGCAGCCAGCTGGGATTACTAACAGAGAGAGGGACTACATCAGCAGCCAGCTGGGATTACTAACAGAGAGAGGACTACATCAGCAGCCAGCTGGGATTACAACAGAGAGAGAGAGAGAGGACCAGCAGCCAGCTGGGATTACTAACAGAGAGAGAGAGGACTACATTAGCAGCCAGCTGGGATTACTAACAGAGAGAGAGGACTACATCAGCAGCCAGCTGACTAACAGAGAGAGAGGACTACATCAGCAGCCAGCTGGGATTACTAACAGAGAGAGAGAGGACTACATCAGCAGCCAGATGGGATTACTAACAGAGAGAGAGAGGACTACATCAGCAGCCAGCTGGGATTACTAACAGAGAGAGAGAGGACTACATCAGCAGCCAGCTGGGATTACTAACAGAGAGAGAGAGACTACTAACATCAGCCAGCTGGGATTACTAACAGAGAGAGAGAGGGACTACATCAGCAGCCAGCTGGGATTACTAACAGAGAGAGGATTACATCAGCAGCCAGCTGGGATTACTATTACAGACAGAGAGAGACTACATTAGCAGCCAGATGGGATTACTAACAGAGAGAGGACTACATCAGCAGCCAGCTGGGATTACTACATCAGCAGCCAGCTGGGATTACTAACAGAGAGACAGAGAGAGGACTACATCAGCAGCCAGCTGGGATTACTAACAGAGAGAGAGAGGACTACATCAGCAGCCAGATGGGATTACTAACAGAGAGAGAGAGAGACTACATCAGCAGCCAGCTGGGATTACTAACAGAGAGAGAGGACTACATTAGCAGCCAGCTGGGATTACTAACAGAGAGAGAGGACTACATTAGCAGCCAGCTGGGATTACTAACAGAGAGAGAGAGGACTACATCAGCAGCCAGCTGGGATTACTAACAGAGAGAGAGAGACTACATCAGCAGCCAGCTGGGATTACTAAGCCAGATTACTAACAGAGAGAGAGGACTACATCAGCAGCCAGCTGGGATTACTAACAGAGAGAGAGAGACTACATCAGCAGCCAGCTGGGATTACTAACATCAGCAGCCAGATGGGATTACTAACAGAGAGAGAGAGGACTACATCAGCAGCCAGAGGGATTACTAACAGAGAGAGAGAGGACTACATTAGCAGCCAGCTGGGATTACTAACAGAGAGAGAGAGAGGACTACATCAGCAGCCAGCTGGGATTACATCAGAGAGAGGACTGGGGATTACTAACAGAGAGAGAGAGGACTACATCAGCAGCCATCTGGGATTACTAACAGAGAGAGAGAGGACTACATCAGCAGCCAGCTGGGATTACTAACAGAGAGAGAGAGGACTACATTAGCAGCCAGCTGGGATTACTAACAGAGAGAGAGAGGACTACATTAGCAGCCAGCTGGGATTACTAACAGAGAGAGAGAGGACTACATCAGCAGCCATCTGGGATTACTAACAGAGAGAGAGAGGACTACATTAGCAGCCAGCTGGGATTACTAACAGAGAGAGAGAGAGAGAGGACTACATCAGCAGCCAGATGGGATTACTAACAGACAGAAAAGATGACAATGTCAATGTTTACACCTCTACCGCACCTTCCAAGAAACCATTTCAATGTTGGTTGGTTGAACACACACACACCTAAATCCCTCAGTCCACTCCAGAGTCCATCTAGACCCCGGATGTCCCATTGCTCTTAACTGAAATGAATGGGGGGAGAAGCTCTCCTTAAAACAAACCAACTCTGGTCTCCCTCTATCCCACATCCATTAGACAGCTGGCCTTATTTCATTAGCCGTTTGAAATATGATAATACCATTTGGGAGGAGGAAGACAAACCAGGGTAATACCTCACAATTACTACACAGCCATTTCACAGAAGACAGGGAAAGAAAGGAGAGGGGAGGCTGGCTGACTAGCAATATCTATCACCAACATCATTGGTATAGAGCAGGGGGGGGGGACAATACCTCGGGCCTGACTCAGACAGAGCACTTTAGAGCCCCACATTTGGAGGGCTGGACCCAGTTCGGCTGCTCTTGAATATCCACAGACATAGTCGCCAAAACACAACCCTTTTCCTCCCAACTTATTTCCAGAAAGGAACATAGGAGAGACTTGACACGAAGCTAATCTAATTTGACTGTGTTGGGGAGAGAAGAACTAATGGATTGTGGGGCAGATGGCCCAGCAGGTGTATGTGAGCGTGGGACAGAGAGACGGGGGCTTTTCTCCTTTGTTTCTTCACGCGTTCCTCTCATTTTACCTTGTTTAATGGTAAAGAGGGGATGGAAGAAAAAGGGGGTGGTAGTGGCCTTGTGCCCTGCTGTGGTGTCACTTCTGTTTTACTCTGAGGAAGGAAGGAAGGGAGGAGTGGGGGGGTGTGGGGGTAGAGAGACCTATTCTGACCTGTCAGGAACTCACAACCCCCTTAACCCCAGGCAGACTCCCCTCACATTTCTCATTCCCCTCCTCCAATTCCTCCATCTACATCCTCCCCCTTCCATTCCTGTCCCCGATCTCTCCTGTTGCCAGGGCAACGGCGGCCCAGCAGGCCCTGTTTGGCGGTGGTGATCATTATGTAAATTGGGCCTGGGCTTGACCATAGCAGGCTGTAAAATCATATTACGCACACAGAGGCAGGTCATTAAATAGAATTTTTCTGGGCTGTCGATCAGATCAGAGGGAGAAATTAATGGGGGATAAGAGGGAGGAGGAGGGGAGCGCGGGGGGTGACCAGTCTTCATCCCTGGAAACAAGAGACACACAGCTAGATCTGTAGAGGCTGGACTCAACCTAACAACCAAATATCCTCAGTGTTTCAACCACACTACACATAACATGCACAATAGACAACAAAACAGCCACCATTTTCAATCGTTCATTCACTATTCCTCATATAAAGGGACTTGCATGGATTGGAATTGGAACGTGTTCTGAGTTGAGTTTACACGCTGTTCTTTCTGGATGAGCAGCTCGCTGGCACAAGCCGAGCTGGAACACCAGGTGCTCAGACAGCCGTGACCTCACCAACGGCCTGTTGCCTTTAGGGTTGGTCCAGGTTACAACATTCCTGGACCGTTCTCCCGACCTTAACGTGGACTCTGGAGGACCTGTTCTGGTCAGCTGGTGAGGTGCTCCTGGCTCTGACCAGGATGTATAGAAAGAGCTCTAGAAATACTCACAAACCAGGAGTTAGAAATCCTTGAGCAGCAACTGTCACTAATCTGGTCTTTTCTCCTCAGAGGCAGGCATCCTCTCTCCTTTGAAAAGGCCTAAGATAACGACTGACCAAGAGCATCCAGGGAACTCCGTTTAAAAGCGACCAGGGAACTCCATTCAAAAGCGACTAGGGAACTCCATTCAAAAGCGACTAGGGAACTCCATTCAAAAGCGACTAGGGAACTCCATTCAAAAGCGACCAGTGAACTCCATTCAAAAGCATCCAGAACCCAGTGAACTCCATTCAAAAGCATCCAGGGAACTCCATTCAAAAGCATCCAGGGAACTCCATTCAAAAGCATCCAGGGAACTCCATTCAAAAGCATCCAGGGAACTCCATTCAAAAGCACCCAGGGAACTCCATTCAAAAGCGACCAGGGAACTCCATTCAAAAGAGACAGAAAGAAATCAGAAAGAACACTGTTATATCAGCTGTCAAAAGGACAAAACTACTCAGTGAGGAGCGAATCACTAGCCAGTAAACATAGAGGGGACAAGTAGCAGAGTTTCAGCAGAATACTACTCAAGATGTCATTTTATGGACACTTGTCAAAGAGATACTTTCACTACACTCATTCAGTAAATAATACTACCTCATAACACCTGTCCATTACCAGGGACCTTATAATAGAATATTACCCCAATACATAACTGTATAGAACCCCCCCCCCATCACATTCACATGTTGGAGACCAGAGAAACAAAATGGTGCCAACGAGTGTGGACGACAGTGTACGCACGCACGGAGTCGACTCAACGCCAACAGCTTTTAGGCCAGGAGGCGGATAAAATAGGGTATTGTCACTTTAAGCCAATGAAAACCAAGCCCTCGAGAGGCGTGGCAGTAAAGGCGGTTCACTCCGGCTCCACAATTACAGGTCCTCAGCGGCTCGGAGCCGTCTGGTGCTGCTAGTATAGAGGCCTCTCAGAGGACGGCCTTGTCAACAGCTCTGTGTTGAAAACCATTTGCCTGGTTGTCGTTGGAAGCCGCTAGCCGAGTGGAGAGGACGAGACTGATGAGGTTTCAATTGGCAGGAAAACAGCCGGTGACGGGGAGTCACAGTGTCACACGCTGAACGAGAGACACAGTGGTTTATGATCCACACACATTTCCCTCTCCGTCTCAAAGACGTCACGCTGTCATTGCAATCCTCTGCCTCACTAGCAGCACCTCATTGTTCATGAGCAGCAGATCCCTCCTCCCAGCCCCTCATTGTTCATGAGCAGCAGATCCCTCCTCCCAGTCCCTCATTGTTCATGAGCAGCAGATCCCTCCTCCCGGCCCCTCATTGTTCATGTGCAGCAGATCCCTCCTCCCAGCCCCTCATTGTTCATGTGCAGCAGATCCCTCCTCCCAGCCCCTCATTGTTCATGTGCAGCAGATCCCTCCTCCCAGCCCCTCATTGTTCATGTGCAGCAGATCCCTCCTCCCAGCCCCTCATTGTTCATGTGCAGCAGATCCCTCCTCCCAGCCCCTCATTGTTCATGTGCAGCAGATCCCTCCTCCCAGCCCCTCATTGTTCATGAGCAGCAGATCCCTCCTCCCAGCCACTCATTGTTCATGTGCAGCAGATCCCTCCTCCCGGCCCCTCATTGTTCATGTGCAGCAGATCCCTCCTCCCGGCCCTCATTGTTCATGTGCAGCAGATCCCTCCTCCCGGCCCCTCATTGTTAATGTGCAGCAGATCCCTCCTCCCAGCCACTCATTGTTCATGTGCAGCAGATCCCTCCTCCCAGCCCCTCATTGTTCACGTGCAGCAGATCCCTCCTCCCAGCCCCTCATTGTTCATGCAGCAGATCGCATAACAGTTTATTGATGTATGCATTTACCTCCTGTTGATTGGCTGGGAGCTAGGCCATTGTTCATAGGCAGCAGACACACTCCCTCCCAGACAGATGCTCCTGGAACCTGACACACACACACACACACCAGCAGATCCCTAACTCACCAGCCCCTCATTGTTCACGTGCAGCAGATCCCTCCTCCCAGCCACCCAGGAGAGGGGCTAGTACATCCTGTAACAAGGAGCATAGAAAACTCATTAAGTTCATGAGCAGACAGATCCTTCAATTATCCCTGCAACCAGATACTTTGTTCACTGGATCAGCATTCTGATGACCATAACACCCAGTGGAGTCATTGTTCACAAAACGGCTTCAGCAGATCCTTCATCTCCTGTAGCAGCCCCTGACCAGAATGATGAAGCATGTTTCACAAGACACTATCCCTCCATCCATGTGTGTGTTCTCCCAGGACGTTTGTTTTGGCTCACAGACAAGATCCCTCCATCACCTTGGCAAACAATTCTAGAATCCTGTTAATTCATTTGAACAAGCTCCCTCCTCCCAGCCCACTCACACACACACCTGTTCCCACTCAGGCCACAAACAGGACTTCCCTAAATCCCAGCTCCCTCATTGTTCATTATCGACAAGCAGGGAGGAATTGATAAACACACAGTGGAAAAACAGAGCGCCTGAGGAAGATTGGCTGGTTTTCTCAGAGCAACAGAGGAGCCACTTCTAATAGGCAGGGACACACTACTGAGACCTGACAGACAGATGCTCCTGGAACCTCCACACACACACACACACAGCACAGAGAGCACGAGGGCTAACTCACAATCCTCCATCCTGTAACAAGGAGCATAGAAAACTGTTGCAGAGAAACTAAGCAGCGAATAAGATTTTTCTACAAATCACTAAGTTCATTAGGGGCCTGGAGAACAGACAGACACACAATATTTCCTTCAATTATCCCTGCAACCAGATACTTGTCAGTTCCACTGGATCAGCATTCTGTACATACAGCTTTGTATAACACCCAGTGGAAGTGGTTGTGTAACACAAAACACACTTCACACAGACCTTCATCGTCTGAAAAAAGGGACTGTAGCAGCATGTTCCAGGCTGACCAGAATGATGAAGCAGGTTTCTGCCTGCATCAAGACACTAGTAACCTCCATCCATGTCCCTTCACCACTAGTAACCCAGGATAAGAGGTTTTGCTCACAGACAAGTCCTATCATCCCTTCAAACACTAGTAATCCTGGATAAGAGGAAATAATTCATTTGAACAAGCTCTCTCCCTCCCTTCACACTACACACACACACAGATGCACACCACCTCCTCTCTCCCTCCCACTCAGGCCACAAACAGGACTTGCCCTAAATTAAACCTCCTCTCTCCCTTCAAGCACTAGTAATCTGGACAAGAGGGGAGGATGCTCACTGAACCCTCTCCACACAGTGGAAAAACAGTTTAGCGCCTGGATAAGAGGAGAAATGCCCAGGTTTTCAATCAGAGCAACAGACCACTAGTAACCTGGAAAATATGAGAGAGAGACTGTTTACACCTCCTGACCACTAGTAACCTGGATAAGAGGAATAAGATGGACTGTTTACCCTCTCTCCTCCTCACACTGTAACCTGGATAAGAGCTCAGAGATGCCACTGTTTACCTTGGCAGCCTCTGAGCTGCACTTCAACTAAAATCCTGGATAAGAGGAGAGAGATGATCACTGATTATCTCCTCCCCTCCACCCTTCACCACTAGTAACCTGGATAAGAAGAGCTCTGTCAAAACAACCCCCCCCCCTCCCTTCACCACTAGTAACCTGGATAAGAGGAGAGAGATGATCACTGTTTACCCACCTCTCCTCACCTTCACCACTGTAACCTGGATAAGAGGAGTAGATTATCATTTTACATACAGCTTTGTCCCTTCACCACTATAACCTGGATAAGAGGAGAGAGATGATCACTGTTTACACCTCCTCTCCTCTCCCTTCACCACTAGTAACACTGGATAAGAGGAGAGATGCTCACTGTTTACACACACACACCACTAGTAACCTGAAAAAAGAGGGGCAAAGATGACAGTTTACATGTTCCCTCCACTACCACTAGTAACCTGGATAAGAGGAGGGATGATGAACCTCCTCCCTTCACCACTAGTAACCTGGATAAGAGGAGAGATGATCAACACTCCTCTCCTCTCCTTCACCACTAGTAACCTGGATAAGAGGATGAGACACCTCCTCTCCCCTCCCTTCACCACTAGTAACCTGGATAAGAGGAGAGAGATGCTCACGGTTTACACCTCCTCTCCCCTCCCCTCCCTTCACCACTAGTAACCTGGATAAGAGGAGAGATGACCACTGTTTACACCTCCTCTCCCCTCCCTTCACCACTAGTAACCTGGATAAGAGGAGAGATGATCACTGTTTACACCTCCTCCCCTCCCTTCACCACTAGTAACCTGGATAAGAGGAGAGATGATCACTGTTTACACCTCCTCTCCCCTCCCTTCACCACTAGTAACCTGGATAAGAGGAGAGATGATCACTGTTTACACCTCCTCTCCCCTCCCTTCACCACTAGTAACCTGGATAAGAGGAGAGATGATCACTGTTTACACCTCCTCTCCCCTCCCTTCACCACTAGTAACCTGGATAAGAGGAGAGAGATGCTCACTGTTTACACCTCCTCTCCCCTCCCTTCACCACTAGTAACCTGGATAAGAGGAGAGAGATGCTCACTGTTTACACCTCCTCTCCCCTCCCTTCACCACTAGTAACCTGGATAAGAGGAGAGATGCTGTTTACACCTCCTCTCCCCTCCCTTCACCACTAGTAACCTGGATAAGAGGAGAGATGCTCACTGTTTACACCTCCTCTCCCCTCCCTTCACCACTAGTAACCTGGATAAGAGGAGAGATGATCACTGTTTACACCTCCTCTCCCCTCCCTTCACCACTAGTAACCTGGATAAGAGGAGAGATGCTCACTGTTTACACCTCCTCTCCCCTCCCTTCACCACTAGTAACCTGGATAAGAGGAGAGAGATGCTCACTGTTTACACCTCCTCCCCTCCCCTCCCTTCACCACTAGCAACCTGGATAAGAGGAGAGATGCTGTTTACACCTCCTCTCCCCTCCCCTCCCTTCACCACTAGTAACCTGGATAAGAGGAGAGAGATGCTCACTGTTTACACCTCCTCTCCCCTCCCTTCACCACTAGTAACCTGGATAAGAGGAGAGATGATCACTGTTTACACCTCCTCTCCCTCCCCTCCCTTCACCTCCTGGATAAGAGGAGAGATGCTCACTCCCTCCCTCCCCTCCCTTCACCACTAGTAACCTGGATAAGAGGAGAGATGCTCACTGTTTACACCTCTCCCCTCCCTTCACCACTAGTAACCTGGATAAGAGGAGAGATGCTCACTGTTTACACCTCCCCTCCCCTCCCTTCACCACTAGTAACCTGGATAAGAGGAGAGATGATCACTGTTTACGCCAGACTGATGTCATCATAAACACTAGTGTTCAGTGGGGAGCGATGGGGAGGGGGGGTCATTCATTATTCACACCACTCACTAGACTCCATTGGTCTTATTGATAAAGAAAAGGCGAGCGAGGGAGAGGGCCAGTCCATTAACATGTTCACCACCCGTCCTCTTCCCACCACCCGTCCTCTTCCCACCACCCGTCCTCTTCCCACCACCCGTCCTCTTCCCACCACCCGTCCTCTTCCCACCACCCTCCCTCGCTCGTCCACCTCCCATCCTCCCTCCCTTGTCCCAACTCCTCGACCAGCCCGCCTAAAGCCCATCACCTCCTCCTCGACCAGCCCGCCTAAAGCCCATCTCCTCCTCCTCCTCCTCGACCAGCCCGCCTAAAGCCCATCCCCTCCTCCTCCTCCTCGACCAGCCCGCCTAAAGCCCATCCCCTCCTCCTCGACCAGCCCGCCTAAAGCCCATCTCCTCCTCCTCCTCCTCCTCGACCAGCCTGCCTAAAGCCCATCCTCCTCCTCCTCGACCAGCCTGCCTAAAGCCCATCCTCCTCCTCCTCGACCAGCCTGCCTAAAGCCCATCACCTCCTCGACCAGCCTGCCTAAAGCCCATCCCCTCCTCCTCCTCGACCAGCCTGCCTAAAGCCCATCCCCTCCTCCTCCTCGACCAGCCTGCCTAAAGCCCATCCTCCTCCCTCCTCGACCAGCCTGCCTAAAGCCCATCCCCTCCTCCTCCTCCTCGACCAGCCTGCCTAAAGCCCATCCCCTCCTCCTCCTCGACCAGCCTGCCTAAAGCCCATCCCCTCCTCCTCCTCGACCAGCCTGCCTAAAGCCCATGTTCATACATCATATTACAGTGTTAATGACACACAGGCACAGCCCATCTCTCACTTCACATCACACTGAGAAGGGGGTGGGGGGTAAAGAGGAAAATAAACAAGGAAAGAGCGAGAAGCCAGGAAAGACAGAAGAGAGATGAAAGGAACCAGAGGGAGACTAGAGAAGACTGCGTGATAGATGCCACAAATCACCTCGCCACTAAAAAGCCCGCTTCACGGCCCGGTGGATATTGACAGACTGTTTGACTGAGCAGCGTTCCCCCTTTCGCTCTCTAAGGCGGCCATTTTGTCTGTTTCTCCAGTAGTGAGGCAGGTCTAATGTCTCCTCCACTCACAGCCAGGCTGAATCTGAGGGAGCCCTCTGGTTGGCTTCTCCTGCTGATTAATACTTTCTGCTGAGAGGCAGCAGACCTAATGAGGTTTTAGACTGGCTGGCTCTGCATGCTGCCTTTAGTTGAGTCAGACTCGTCACTGGGAGAAACACACACACACACACTCAGTCAGTCCTCGCCAGACTTCACTTTAATCTTATCAAAGCAGCCCCATCAGACCGCCTGCCCCGCTCTCTGTTTAGCCCGTCAGCGTTTTCACAGACAGGAAGGGAGTCGGTGTGTGTGTTACGTTGAGGAGTGTTTATGACTGAGGGCATAGACTAAGGTCTCGTATGTGTGTGTGCGTTTCTCAGGAGGCAATGAGAACTGAGGTGTGTGACTGAGAAGCATTTAAAGCATTTAAGACTGAGGGCATCGACTAAGGTTGTGTGTCTGTGTCATTGAACAATCATAGCTCTTGCTTTCCAGTCCCTTACAAACAGACACCACAATGTGTCAGACATAATGAGTACATTACATGCACAGTGTGATTATTTGTGAATAATCAGATTAATATAATAGTTTGATTAAAACATGTACATTATTTGCAAGAAAAACAAATTTCCCTAATAACAATAATCCTGTTTCCATGGACACATCTGAAATCAGGCTACCTGGTGGGACTCTGATAAATGCTGAAAATCACCAATCAAAATAAACGTTCTACCACAGCGACCATGTTATTTTTGGGAGGCAGATTTGATGCTCAGTTTGGACATATAAAGTTTGTAAGGGAAAACTATTTCTAAGAGACATGCATTCAGTTGTTCAGAACCAGCACAGGCACAGATCAAATACACCACTGGAACACCGGTGTTTAAATGTCCTAATAATTGCTCAGAAAAGCAGGTGCCTACTGCCATAATCAGTTTAATATCACATTATTATTGTGCATGTAAACATACTCAATGACTCACAAGCTGATGTCACCATCTTCCTTCACTTAACTGACAAACACCGGGACCGATAGAGAGCCCATACGCTGGACAGATAGAGAGCCCATACGCTGGGCCGATAGAGAGCCCATACGCTGGGCCGATAGAGAACCCATACGCTGGGCCGATAGAGAACCCATACGCTGGGCCGATAGAGAACCCATACGCTGGGCCGATAGAGAACCCATACGCTGGGCCGATAGAGAACCCATACGCTGGACCGATAGAGAGCCCATACGCTGGACCGATAGAGAGCCCATACGCTGGACCGATAGAGAGCCCATACGCTGGACCGATAGAGAGCCCATACGCTGGACCGATAGAGAACCCATACGCTGGACAGATAGAGAACCCGCTGGACAGATAGAGAACGCTGGACAGATAGAGAACCCATACGCTGGACAGATAGAGAACCCATACGCTGGACAGATAGAGAACCCATACGCTGGACAGATAGAGAACCCATACGCTGGACAGATAGAGAACCCATACGCT
Organism: Oncorhynchus gorbuscha; assembly: GCF_021184085.1. NCBI lineage: Eukaryota > Metazoa > Chordata > Actinopteri > Salmoniformes > Salmonidae > Oncorhynchus > Oncorhynchus gorbuscha. The sequence continues at coordinate 143,516 of NW_025745887.1, read as the reverse complement.
GGACAGATAGAGAACCCATACGCTGGACAGATAGAGAACCCATACGCTGGACAGATAGAGAACCCATACGCTGGACAGATAGAGAACCCATACGCTGGACAGATAGAGAACCCATACGCTGGACAGATAGAGAACCCATACGCTGGACAGATAGAGAACCCATACGCTGGACAGATAGAGAACCCATACGCTGGACAGATAGAGAACCCATACGCTGGACAGATAGAGAACCCATACGCTGGACAGATAGAGAACCCATACGCTGGACAGATAGAGAACCCATACGCTGGACAGATAGAGAACCCATACGCTGGACAGATAGAGAACCCATACGCTGGACAGATAGAGAACCCATACGCTGGACAGATAGAGAACCCATACGCTGGACAGATAGAGAACCCATACGCTGGACAGATAGAGAACCCATACGCTGGACAGATAGAGAACCCATACGCTGGACAGATAGAGAACCCATACGCTGGACAGATAGAGAACCCATACGCTGGACAGATAGAGAACCCATACGCTGGACAGATAGAGAACCCATACGCTGGACAGATAGAGAACCCAGACGCTGGACAGATAGAGAACCCATACGCTGGACAGATAGAGAACCCATACGCTGGACAGATAGAGAACCCATACGCTGGACAGATAGAGAACCCATACGCTGGACAGATAGAGAACCCATACGCTGGACAGATAGAGCCCATATACTAACAGTCTTTCAAAGTAGACAGATGAGGATAATGCTACATACCTGTTTGTGCATCTCAATGTTCAGCCCATAGGACATCTCATAGTACTGGAAAAGACAAGAGTGACACAATGAAACATTCACATCCCATTCATTTACTAGTTAGAATATTTAAAAAAAGGAATATAGTGGACAAGTGAAAACAAGCTGAGTTGTTCCATGGGAAGCAGGCTGCATGTCAGAATGCTGGACTCCTGAGCGGCTAAAGGGAGAGAACTAGCTGTCGTAGCCCTTTACTGATTAACACTTGAAATCCCCCACCCAGGCCGGCTCAAAGGCTGTAGTGATCCGTCTACTTCTCCCTCTATTTCTATCCTTTTCTTTGTTCTTCGAGCTCTTTTTGGGAGTCTAGGGGGTGAGCGAGGTGAACCATGCCTGAGTGGATAGGGTAAATGCTAAGCTACAGGACTCCAATCCACTTCTTTTGAGCACAGTCTGATTTTAAAATGCTACGTTGCTAACTCAAATCAGTCTGGCGAAATACGAGTCTTTCAAAAACAAATAGATTGTTGTAAATCGTAGATTAGACATCCATAGCGATACTCACTATCAGGGCGTGAACTGGCGGCTGCCAGATGAGGCCTAGTTAGTCCATCCTGTTTATCTAACAACCCCCCTCTCACACACTACCACTAAACCGGTGCATGCATTTCCTCAGAATAAAAATATAATGTTTAACTAAAGTACCAGTGCGTTTGGTTAAAGTCAATCCTGGCGTGGACAAATAAGATAAGAGGAGTTTATATGCACGGGGCCTCAGCTCAGAGTTTGGCCTCTGTTACATCATGTCTAGGGACTGACTGGTTATTTTCCATTCATTCACCAGCCCTTTTTGTGTTACCCAGAACCTCAGCTAGGCTCTTTGTGTTGGATCAATGTTGTAGCTTGACAGTAAATACAAAATAACTTTGTACCATCTACACTTACAATTTCTATTTGATCATGGGGGGGCTTTGAAAATGATTTGTTTTTATTTTTTAAAGGGAACGTTTGAACGCGGATCAGTTGGAGCTGTTGTTTTGGAGTTAAGTCACATTCTAAAATGGCAACAATGTAAAGGTTAATAGTGCTATTTGTGGTTTTTTAATGGTAATACTTCACTTGACTATGTCCTCTACTTGATGAGGTCATTCAGCCATAGGCCACAGTATTGTCTGCAAGTCACCCCGGATAAGAGGCCACCGCTAAACAGCTAGGCTAAAATACAACATGTCATACTCCACCGTGACTAACTAGTTGTCTACCTGGCCAGGGGGTCCCTTCCATCCCCCTCCCCAAACTCTCTCCATCCTTAATGAGAGCCCTGGGTGTCTTAGAAGGCCCTGGATGTGTCAGGAAGGCCCTGGGTATGTGAAGGCCCATAGGCCATAGCTCACCCTGGGAGAATACTGCCCTAAATAATCAGCTTCACACACAAAGCCAGCAGGCCAGTCATTAACCCTTAGGGGGTCAGAGGCATAAAAGAGGCCATGGAGCCATTATGACCCCCCCTCCCATCATCACAAAGCCCGTCCGTCACGCCCTGTTATCAACGGCCGGACATTTGACCTCTGGTGGAGATTCACAACAACCCCCACCCACTCCTTCTCTATAGGTGCACACACACACTTCCTCCAATCACAGGAGGCCCCAATGTCCCTTTCTGGACAATCACCACACAGGGATGATCATGAGTCAACAATCTCAAATGCACCCAAAAAATGTAACTCAAATTGCCTCTGCAAACAAACAGGGTTGCTACCGTTTCATCTGAGGGAAAATAAGAACACATCTTACCAACCATCACATGCAGGGTTGTACTTCCAGGAAGTGATTGTACTTGTATGTAGTGTGATATTCTTACCATGACATAGTGACGCTGCATCTCTGTCTTCTCATTGGCCAGTTTGTCGTACTCCACTTTGAGACTGAAAGAGGAGAAATATGGTCCATTATTATGAGCCAATATTTATGCTTTATTACATAATTAATACATGTTAGTCCATTTCACAGAAATCTTTGGTTAGAAACACAATAATCACTCAATATAGTTGTACCATGTGAAAAATATAAATTCTACATACCCCAAATCAACTTGATATTACATGTTTAGCAGACATCTCTAACTAGATTGATCATGAGCAACCTGGTTCTTTCAGCTAAAGTACATCCTCTAAAAATGGATGTCATTACCTGTGGTACTGGGCCTGCAGGAACTGAAACTCGTCTTTGATCCTGTCGCAGGACTCGGCCACGGTGAACTTGAAGCCAGGCTGCCCTGGTTGGTGTGGTGCCTAGAGAAAAGCAGTGTTGATATCAATAACCCCATAATGCCTAGATCTCAGCCCATTTCTATAACATAACAGACAATAACACAACACCTAGATCTCAACCCATTTCTATAACATAACAGGCTATAACACATAACACCTAGATCTCAGCCCATTTCTATAACATAACAGACTATAACACAAACACCTAGATCTCAGCCCATTTCTATAACATAACAGACAATAACACAACACCTAGATCTCAACCCATTTCTATAACATAACAGACTATAACACATAACACCTAGATCTCAACCCATTTCTATAACATAACAGACTATAACACATCACACCTAGATCTCAACCCATTTCTATAACATAACAGACTATAACACATAATGCCTAGATCTCAGCCCATTTCTATAACATAACAGACAATAACACAACACCTAGATCTCAACCCATTTCTATAACATAACAGACTATAACACACAACACCTAGATCTCAACCCATTTCTATAACATAACAGACTATAACACATAACACCTAGATCTCAGCCCATTTCTATAACATAACAGACTATAACACATAACACCTAGATCTCAGCCCATTTCTATAACATAACAGACTATAACACATAACGCCTAGATCTCAACCCATTTCTATAACAGGCTACAACACATCACACCTAGATCTCAACCCATTTCTATAACAGGACTATAACACATAACACCTAGATCTCAACCCATTTCTATAACAGGACTACAACACATAACACCTAGATCTCAACCCATTTCTATAACAGGCTACAACACATAACACCTAGATCTCAACCCATTTCTATAACATAACATTCTATAACATAACAGGCTATAACACATAACGCCTAGATCTCAACCCATTTCTATAACATAACAGACAACAACACATCACGCCTAGATATCAACCCATTTCTATAACATAACAGACTATAACACACAACACCTAGATCTCAGACCCATTTCTATAACATAACAGACTATAACACATAACACCTAGATCTCAACCCATTTCTATAACATAACAGACTATAACACATAACACCTAGATCTCAACCCATTTCTATAACAGGCTACAACACATCACACCTAGATCTCAACCCATTTCTATAACAGGCTACAACACATCACACCTAGATCTCAACCCATTTCTATAACAGGCTACAACACATCACACCTAGATCTCAACCCATTTCTATAACAGGCTACAACACATCACACCTAGATCTCAACCCATTTCTATAACATAACATTCTATAACATAACAGGCTATAACACATAACGCCTAGATCTCAACCCATTTCTATAACATAACAGACAACAACACATCACGCCTAGATATCAACCCATTTCTATAACATAACAGACTATAACACATAACACCTAGATCTCAACCCATTTCTATAACATAAGTCTATGTATTATCAATAGTAACAGATAGATGGCAAAAGAGTATCATCATCCTTCATCGTGCTTTCTTAGCCTCCCTCTCCCATAGGCCTCTCTCTTCCGTGTTAAATTATTTTTGCTGCTGCTGAATGGTGGTTTGTCAGTGTGGTACCCAAACGTTCCCTTGAGCCCTGCCTGGTGGCCGCTTTTATAATGGTGGGAAGAACCACTATCACTCAAGAGTGCGATGACAGAGGCGGGTCAGTGCGCCCGTCCTCAAAGAGCACGGGAAGGGGGGTGAGCGGAGAGAGGGGGGGGAAATCACAACCTGATTTGGGAGGAATTCAATGCATGCCAATGATGCCGTGCAGTAAGCTCGATAATTACAGCATATCCGCTACCGCTTCAATGCAGCAGCTTGGAGGAATTTATAGGGTAAAAAAAATATTCGCTCTGAAAATATTTTTTTCCCCTCTTACATATTGGCCGTCTTTCGTTATTAAAACTGCTCATAAGAATCTTATACGTGAATCGATTGTTTATTTGCAGTTTCCTGTCGAAACGTGTTGTCGAGCGCCATAAACACAGGGACTAGGCTACTCGACGTGCAGACCATAAATAGTAAGGTGCAGATCACGAGCTCGTGTCTGACAAGCTAATTATTTTTAAGGCGGTACATTTGCATGAATTCGCATAATAATCTCAAGAGCTGGGATACTTACCGGATGCCGGCCCTGTGGATACATCTTGAACGTATCCTTTTTTGAGGGAAATCGGGGGATACTTCAGTAATCCGAGTAGATGTGCGATAGTCCGCCACCCCTCCCTGTGCGCACAAGCGGTCGGACAATGCCAATCCTCCGCGGCGGCGAACACACTTCCACCCTCCGATCTCTCGATCTTTATTGTTGATTTTAAGCCCCTTTCCTTTCAACATCACAAACATACATAACAAAAAAGCAGAACAGAATGGATATTAGCTAAATGAACGGAGTATGCAATCGGAACACGCACATAGCTTCAAAATATGCTCGTGACGACGGCAAGGAAATACTTGCTGAATTTAGTCAATGGCATATGCAGATTATAGCCTGTATAATTTAACTCACGATCATCGCCTGGTCCGTCTCAAAAATACATGTCATAATAAGCCGCTATTCTCGATTTGCAAATATTTATCCGACATGTTAGGAAATTGTGATATCTAAATGGGTTTGCTTGACAGGTTTGTTGGCGTGTCAAGCCTTCACGCTGGAGTGATAATAGGCTACACTAGCAGACGAAAAAAACTACAATAGGCGCATAGCACGTAACAATTTATCCAAAACCAAAAAGACCAGCCTCGCTACAATCAAAGTTGATACATTGTATCGTGTTTATATATTATCTGCATTCGCAACAAATGTAACAATTTGCTGTTCGCCGAGCTGCATTGTTCGAGCGCAACTGGAAAACAGAATATACGACAAAGCGGGCTGCGGGATTATGACATTCAGTCCACCAAGCTTGGTTATAAAACACACTGCTGTTTTCAAAGTAGCCCAGCCATGAAAGCTACCCGTCTTGTTAGCGGGCTCTTCTCGGGTCTTCTTCTTTACCTTTGTCTCGATTGATTCCCCTCCCCTACGACGGCAATAATCCGTCTGTTGAACGAATTTTCACAATCCTCGGCTGGTAACCTTCCTTATGAGAATGAAAAAATGATCCAAAAGTAATCGCTGGATACATGGAATCCTTGTCCCAGCCGAGCCTTGGAACTTCGGTGATCTCGTGGCGCCGCACGACCTGCCTCGACAATGCTTTTCAGATCCGACGTCGGAGAGCCGTCGATTACAACGAGTTGTTGACCGCATAAAACTTCCAAGAAAGCCTTTCTTGGATAAAATGCAATTACTGACGAGTCTTCTAGTAAATCCAAATACAATTTTGTAAGTTAAAAGAGGTTAAATCGTAGAAAAGTTGGATGTTGTAACGTAGCAATTGCTTGCATTCGATTTACCCAGTTTTTCCAACGCTTGCTGTACCACACACAGACTGTGCACTGACACGAGGACTCAACTGCCGCGAGAGGGCCTCTCACAAGCCAATCGGATTCTCCGAATGAGTTTAGCTGCATTAGCCTATCAGAGAGGGATGTCCCCACGTGGGGTAGATAGTACCCTTGTGTTCCCATTGGACTGTGATATATGACCTCATATCTTCGCCATTTTGGATCTAAACTGGTATTCAACTGACGAACTTGTAATAAACAAAGGTAATTATAAATGTTTCTGCCACAAATGTCAGAATATACTGTTTGACTTTTAATCATTGATATATTAAGTCCCTCATGTGATGCAGACATGGGCATGTGCAGCATGGTACACATGGTTAAATCTCATAATATTAGATACAATGTAAAAATCCAATTTGAATGCTGAGCATGCCTGTGTTTCTGGACTAAAAAGTGTCCTAGCAATTAAGCAACTCTTTTTCTATATCAGCTAATTACTTGCCTCATTTAAACGTTTAGAATAGGCTACACTGCAGTTTATGAAATCTGAAACTCACAAGCACATTAAATGTGCTCTGAAGAAAGTATGTGTTCTATAGTTTGCTATCTTAGAAGATCCAGCCTACAAATAGCGTAATCATTTAGGACTGTAGTGTTTAATGAATGATTTGCTCCATCACGTAGGTTTGAAAGCCTTTAATTAAGAATGATTGAATTTACTAAGCATAGCCCTTGCATAAATCTAACACGAATACTAGAAATTGGGGATTAAATGTATTCATTGATCAGACTGATTTGATCGACCTACATTTTTAATAAGACCTTAACCATCAACAAGCTTTCATATCGGCAACGCTGAAAGGTACAACATGTCTGCGCCCGAGGAAGTCAGCCTATCACGTGTTGCTCGCTATACTCAGCCCCACGTGGGGCTCCCCTTCCCCGTCACTGTTCGTTATCCAATAGCTGTGCAGCTGTCGTACCTCCTCGCTTACAATTGGCCAGAGGCAGCAAAGGCTGTCAGTCAGGATCCCATGCTGTCAATCAATACCACGCGGGGCTCAGCGCTGACAAATGCCTGTGCTTCTCTCCCTCCTGCCTGCAAATAGTCCCTGGAATGGCTGCTTAATTAGCTTCGAATGGCTTTTCCTTCCAGCTCAAACAATCTGTCACTACCATGTGGTAAAAAGAGCCTTGCATAAAACAAAAGAGGGTGGAGGGGTGGAGTTAGTAGGGGCTAAATATCAGTTTGATTCCCCCCTCCTCCACCGAATACATTTGTATTACCGCAAAACAAAGCATTTACCTCGCTCTAACATTGGCTCATTGCAGCCAACAGTTTCTGTCTTCATTGGGGTTTGTTTTTTTTCCTCTGTAGAACAAAAATGTGAGATTATATGCATTTTTAATCCCTTGTTTTTGGAAAACTAGCCTATAAGCAAGCAGGATGAGATCGTGATAGTGTTCTTCACGGCCTTATAGAAAAGTAAATATAGGGTATATGCATGTTTGCTAAATAAAGGTAATGATTTATTACCAAAGTCGACATCATGTCTGTGAACCTAATTATTGCTCCTGTTTACTCAACATCACTAAATTATTCATCGCGCTAGAGAGTAGTGCGAATTATGCTAGAAGTCAAATATGGAATGGGCCTATATTTTTCATCACTAAAACGACCTAGTTTTATACATGGTTAACAAACTAATATTTCATTCTGACTTTTCCACTATGTGACAAATCCATTTTTTTTTACCACAACATCTGTGCAGACCTGAAAGCAGAAGAAAATAAACACGGTATACATTTTAAAGTGTAAGCTGTGTGTAAATTATAAGTTAACGGCATTTGCTTCAGATGAACCTTCAAACGCCTGAAGATATCACCACTTTAATTGGATGCCTCAGATGTTTACGCTCAGGGAGGCTAGCAGGGTCATTCGCTCAAAGGAGGGAGAAAATGACCACTCCTCATTGGCTATCTCATTGTAAGCTTTGGACTGGCCCACGTGGGCTAGTTGAGGGCTGGAATAAAGACTCTGGGCTGAGGTCGAATGCATAATAAAAGGCCCCAAATAGTACAACTGGGCCAAAGGGCTGCTAGTCTACCAATTTTACTAAAGTATGGGAAAGAAACTATGTAAATAACCCAGATCAGTTTCCATTAAATAAAACACGATCAACAAAAACCATTACCTGGCCATAAGTGCTCTGTGGTTGGAGGTCAAAACATGGAGAAGACCTGAAATTCTTGATCACACACACACACACACACACACACACACACACACACACACACACACACACACACACACACACACACACACACACACACACACACACACACACACACACACACACACACACACACACACACACACACACACACACACACACACACACACACATGGTGGACCTTGCATTCTAATATCACACACAGAGACCCACTTTTCCCTCATCCTCAATAAAGAGTGGCCTGAATTAGGAGGCAACAAAGGCCAGGGTCTTCACCTCTGGGAGAAGAGGCCCTCCACCCTCACAGACCTCTGCACTGTTTATTTACACTGGAACCATGGACGCTGTGAAACTCCCACCCCGGGGCTCTACATACACTGGGGCTATTTGCAGAGGTGGTTTTAATTCTTTGCAGAGTGATGATCGGCCTCCCTCTTTCACTCCATCTCCAGGCTTACAATCGGATTCCCACAGCCCTACCTGGCCCCCGCAAACCAGCCCCCAAATTAATAGAACAGATGTCTGTTTTCAGTGGTTTTAGTGGCCGCTAAAGACCAGAATCCCATTTGTTCTGCCTGCAGAATTACGCTCTCTTCTCAAACAAACCTCTGGTGCCGAAACCACAGTCTCACGGCCAAGCCTACTGCTGGTTCCTTCCAGCCACTACTACCGTCATCTCAGAACTGATACTTCCTGAAATGAGGTCCAAAAGGTTTTTAACATTTTTCTTATTGAGACCTCAGTTGTGAAGTGCAGAATGGGCTATGTTAACTCATGCAAGATTTCTCACTATTTTTATTACGTAACCAAATGGGGACTTTGGATCCATTTTTACAAGAGCACACACAATACACTCTCACATATTAATTTAGCCAAATGTTAGCATTATGCCATTTTCGCTAGGCTATCTCCCCCCACCCAGAAGCAGGGATGGTGAGCTGGGGGTTTGATGTTTCGCGTCCATCCGTCTGCTCTCTCCTATCCAGCCAGCACTCTCCCCTTAGTGGAGCGGAAAATGAGGGCCTTATTTCCATGGCGAGTCGAGGTATTGTGGAGCACCGCTGTCTCAGGATTATTGACATGCTTTCATAGGCGGGCTCAGGCCCTGAAAGGAGACACATTCCTGGCCACAATGGGCCCAGTGTGCAGCGAGGCCGGCCTGAATAGGGCCCCGAGTGTATCAGGGTGACTCGTCAGCCAGTAATCAATGCAAACAGGATGAAAGGGTCTTATCAAAAGGGACAAATGCAGACATGAGCAGTGTCGCCAAACAAAAAAAAAGTGAGCGAGGGAGGGAGGGGAAAAAATAAAGATGGAGGCTTTTGGCAGAAGCCCCAGGCCCGCATTGGTTCGAATGCTGCTGTCGAGCGAACGAGGGGAACGGAGCCAATTACCATTCTGCAATTCTCATTCTCTGACATCAACAGCCACTTAGCCATATCTTAAAAACACAAGGAGTAGCATTATCAAAGCACTCGCTGCCAAAAATGTTTTACAAAGGCTGTGCACTGTGCGGATTGTATCAAATCTCTATATAAAAAAACAACCTCCAGAGAGACTCTATTTGTTCATCTTTACACGGCCAGATTTCACAAACAGACGCCGTAAAAAGTGAAGCCAGTTCTTGAGGAATTTCCCTTCAGAGAATCCTATCTGGGGCTGATGGGTTTGCCTCTAATCCTGCCATGAAAGAGCCCGTCCTCTCCAAAGAAACCTGTGGCGTGTAAGCCTTTTGAAAACACAGCTGCCTATCAGGCCAATTCGTTAAGGCACTAAAGGTAAACAGGGACAAGAGGCTCCTGGAAAAACTCTGTCACAATGAGCTCTTTCCCACATCGTTAGAGGAATCAATAGCTGCCCTCGGTTCAGATGGGGCCTGCTGCTTCGGGAGACACACAGAGCAAGAGAAGACTCTCGATTCTAGCTGGTATAGGGGGTCGGCTCACTCGGATGTTCATTTTTCTCTCAGCGAGCCACTTTTTCAGATTGCAATAACATTCTCCAATGAGAGGTCAAAGTGCAAAGTCTCACACGTTCAAGATGCCCAGATACAATTAACTACTTTTTTGTTTTACTAATGAATCCCTTTGTCAGTTATTTTTTATAAATTGTCAAATTGTGTAATAGAGTAGAATTGGGGCCTAATCATGGGGTTTGTCACTTCAACACAATGTCATTTATATGGGGATGAGTTTTATATTCCAATAATTCTATTGGCACTGCAGAGGCTTGGGCGGCCATATTTGATTTATTTGCACGCTATTGTTTACTCCCTCCTCTGGTTTGATATGGAAACACACAGGGCCCAGGCGCCAGGTCGTTCAATGACTCTTTAGCATAATGCAGTTGAATATGTATGCTTTCAAAAGGGTTCACCTCTGTTGTTGCTGGTGATTAATACAGTCATTCTGGGAGTGCTGGTTGTGTGACTCCATTCACAGGCCAATGGGCGTTAGGCTCTTTAGAGCGCCGGTGTTATTTTTGGTGATTACTGTCCAAGTGGTGGGGCTTTAAAAGCAGGTCAACAAAGTGACCCTCCTGTCCTCCAGCTGGAGTGTGAAAGGGAGCTGGTGTGTGATGGTGGTGGAGCACCTCACCCACTTGCCAGGGACGATACCGGAGTGCCAACCCCTGCTATCGCCGCCGGCAACGCAGAGAGCGAGGGGGCGGGGGTACGGGTGCTGGAGAGCCGACACATTCTCACTCGACACCCACACATCCACTTTAGAATGCGGCCGCTTTTGCAACGCTTGGTGCACCGTTGTTGCAAAACGTCTTTACATTGAAAGCTTCAGGCGTTCAATAGCTTTGGCTTTAATTTTTATGGATCCTACTCAAAGGTATGCTAATCACGGGGTGGTTGAGCAGGACTGAGGGTGTGCTTGGGACATGTCTGTCACCACCCCCTCTCCTCTCAGCACACGGCTTGCTCTCTTTCTTTCCCTTTCTCCACCTCCTTGGCTCACCTGATCTCTTCCTGTTTTTCCAGCATGTCCCCCTGGGTCCCATCCAGTCTGGCAGGCAGTTCAATAGCCCCTGCGGTGAACGCGTAACAATCTCCACACCTGTGGAACAAGGCCCATTGTAAAGACTCCCCTCTTTCTCCCTTTCCCAATCTCCTTAAGGCACAGACACACCGGTAGCGTTTGTCGGCCGAGAGTACTTAGCACTTCTGAACAGAGTGCTGTCTGTAATTTACAAACCCGAATTCTAACTGTAGAATCTCGTGAAAATTTCAGTAGTCAGCCGACCGCACCGAACGAACAGCAGACGAGCGACAGACGAGCGACAGACGAGCGACAGACCAACATTCGGTATGTTGTCCCTTACATCTGTATGATAAAGACAGGCCTCCCTTTACTGTCCTTACACCCCCCCGTCTGTATGATAAAGACAGATGAGGCCTCCCTTTACTGTCCTTACACCCCCCCCCATCTGTATGATAAAGACAGGTGAGGCCTCCCTTTACTTTCCTTACACCCCCCCCCTTCTGTATGTGAAAGACAGATGATGCCTCCCTTTATTGTCCTTACACCCCCCTCTGTCTTGCCTGTCATTGGAACACCCTGGTGTGAGCCAGCAGGTGTTGTCTCCCTCCCAGACGAGTCATTGTGGAGTCAAGCAATGTTGAGAAGAGCTTAACTCCACGGCCTCGGGGATCAATTAGGCCTCAATGCAGCGCAAACAGGTTCTCACCCCCCATTTGACAGCCCCCGGTGACACGGTAGGGGGCACAGCTAAAAAGAGGAGGCAGAAGTTCCATAGACACACAAAGCCAAAGGCAGTCTATATGCTGAAGGATTGATGGAGCTAATCTGTGTGTGAGCGAGAGAGAGAGAGTGTGTAGAAACACATACCCAAACAAATACTCCCACTCAGAAACACACACATGAAATGATTATACTCACAAACACACACACAGATACACAAATGGATACATACACACCCTGTTGTTTACCATCCCATATTTTGGCAATCATATTATCTCTGTTTATCCAGCTTTGTCCTTAGAAAACATGACTAATAGACTGGATCGGTCAAATGGTATTAGATATTGAGTGATCTTCTCAGTATTTGGGGACAGCTTGACATATCACTGGTATCTCTGTCTCTTTCCCTGGTCTCATCTTCAGATTACTCTCTCTCTCTCCACAGGTCACCAGACTGGTGAGGTCATTACCAGGGGTTTCCAAGGGAACAAGCCCCAGCACCAATTCCCCTAAAGCCTGGGGCTAGAGAATGGAGATGTGTGAGTTTTGCAGGGGAGAGATAAAGGAGAAGGGAACTTCACCTGGGGTAAAAACAACTGGTCCGGCAGTTCACGGGTCATCAGTTAACGTCCAGACTTGCCAGGCACATGACCCCCGGCCCAACGAGAAGGCTATCATTTGTGTCGATCAATAGTGACTAATGGCCAACTATTCCATGGCGGTAATCTCAGACCGTCCAAGCATCCCCAGGGAGTTGGGATCACAAATGAGGAAGATCTGTAATGCACAAGGATAATGACTGTAGCTATTGTTATCACCACTAATATCTGGTGAGGCGATCAAAGACCTAGTATTTATCATGTAGACCACCCACAAGCATAGTGCAGTACACACACACACACACACACACACACACACACACACACACACACACACACACACACACACACACACACACACACACACACACACACACACACACACACACACACACACGCTAGTGTTGTTGATACGGCTCAATCAGAGCAGTTCCCCACTCCCCCAGTAGCCTGTTAGTTAGAGGAAGCTTCCTCTACACCCCTTCTTCTTGTCCCATCATTGACGCCTCAACACACACACACACACACACACACACACACACACACACACACACACACACACACACACACACACACACACACACACACACACACACACACACACACACACACACACACACACACACACACACACACACACACAGCCAACGGCCTACAGCTCTGATAATTTCAAGCTGCCCTCTTAAAAGCAATGCTGTTGTCAGGGGTTTATTTTTGTTGTTGCATGTTGACTTCATTGAGTGCTTCCATCCTGCTATCAGGTTTTTTTCACACCCCTCCTAACTTCATGGTCCACTTATCGCTGGTCTGGAGAGCTGCACCAAGGCCCATCTCTCTCTCTCTCTCTCTCTCTCTCTCTCTCTCTCTCTCTCTCTCTCTCTCTCTCTCTCTCTCTCTCTCACACACATCTATCTCCTATCTCTTCCACATGGTTGGTGCCCAGCTCAAAGAGCAGACCAGCCGCCACCCTCTTAAGCCCCTCTCCTGTGTGGTGGCAGCCCACTTAGCGCATTCGACAGCAAGGCCTAATCAGAAGACAGAAGGGTCTCTACTGCGTGTGTGTGTGTGTGTGTGTCAGCGCTGCCGGAGAGTATCGTGTAGGACACTTGGACAGACCGCCACTCCAAAGTGTCGTCACTCCGCAGTCCATCATGTCATAAAAGCCCAGATGAGGTTAAACACTCCTTAATTACCACTCAGAGTTGGGGTCGTCTCATCACAGGAACGGGAAGTGTGTGTGGAGTGTCTCCCTCCATGCGCCGCTGAAGGTCTTTGGCTATGCTGCCACCATGCTGATACCCGGCGCTAATGCAAGGGGCGAAACGTGTTTGCACATGCTTATCAACTGGCCGTGGGCCAGTTCAGCTGTTCAGCTCACAGTGGTGACCGATTAGAAGTAGGGTGGCCGAGAACTGACCCTCAATCAGTTGTTGACAACGGAGAGTTAACGGAGTGGAGTGCTGAGGCTGTCAGGATTTGATGATGTCACGGGTGGAATGCATTGGCCCCGGCAACGCTTCTCTTTAGCTCCCCCCTGGAGAGGCAGCTGATAACTCCATCCAGGGCTTAGTGGGGGTTAGTGGGGGTTACACAGTTTCATCACACGGCCCGCTGAGAGGAAACTGAAACCATGCAAACATCCAGCAGCACCACCACCAAACAAGCTCTGAGAGTCAGGGGGGATACTGTCTGTCCAGTTCCAGGGGGAGAAACAATGTGTTCCCATACTGTAAACTGGTTTCCTTGTGCTGATCCTTGTCTCCTTTCCTTCATGATCTCAGAGATGACTGGCTCTGCATCCAGCATCCATTATGTACACTGCATCTATCTGGCTCTGTATACACACTGCATCTATCTGGCTCTGCATACACACTGCATCTATCTGGCTCTGCATCCAGCATCCATTATGTACACTGCATCTATCTGGCTCTGTATACACACTGCATCTATCTGGCTCTGCATCCAGCATCCATTATGTACACTGCATCTATCTAGCTCTGTATACACACTGCATCTATCTGGCTCTGCATCCAGCATCCATTATGTACACTGCATCTATCTGGCTCTGCATATACACTGCATCTATCTGGCTCTGCATATACACTGCATCTATCTGGCTCTGTATACACACTGCATCTATCTGGCTCTGCATCCAGCATCCATTATGTATCTATCTGGCTCTGCATATACTGCATCTATCTGGCTCTGCATATACACTGCATCTATCTGGCTCTGCATACACACTGCATCTATCTGGCTCTGCATCCAGCATCCATTATGTACACTGCATCTATCTGTATACACACTGCATCTATCTGGCTCTGCATAGCACCATTATGTACACTGCATGCATCTATCTGGCTCTGCATATACACATCTCACACTGCATCTATCTGGCTCTGTATACACACTGCATCTATCTGGCTCTGCATACACACTGCATCTGCATCTATCTGGCTCTGTATACACACTGCATCTATCTGGCTCAGCATATACACTGCATCTATCTGGCTCTGTATACACACTGCATCTATCTGGCTCTGCATATACACTGCATCTATCTGGCTCTGCATACACACTGCATCTATCTGGCTCTGCATACACACTGCATCTATCTGGCTCTGCATACACACTGCATCTATCTGGCTCTGTATACACACTGCATCTATCTGGCTCTGTATACACACTGCATCTATCTGGCTCTGTATACACACTGCATCTATCTGGCTCTGCATATACACTGCATCTATCAAGTTCCTCAATGCGGAAGACACATTTCAGTTGAAGGCATTCAGTTGTACAACTGACTAGGTCTTTCCCTTTCAATTAGTGGTCTTGATGAAATGGATGGGAGACACGTAATGTAAGCTATTCTGTTTTCTGTGGGAGAATCAGGAATAGAAAGAGCAAACATGCTTGTAAGTGTCCCACCACTGGAGGGAAGCACTGAGCACCTGGTGAGACCTGCCATGTCGGGTGCTTTCTGAAACTTCTCAAATAACCCCAGCAATTTTGCCCCTGCTTCTTGATTGCTTTTCCCCCGCCGACCAAGTCCCCCTCTCCCAACAATGAGTAGAGGCCCAATGCAGCCATCTTTATATCGACATCAAATCATTTCTGGGTAACAATTAAGTACCTTACTGTAATAGATTTCCATTGAAATGGGCAAAAGTCGTTTTTTAGGGGGAAAAAACTATTTCTCAATCAAGAATTTTGCTCAGTCTGTCTGGGAGGGGTCTGAGTGGCCAGGAGAAAACTGAAAGCTAGCTGACATTGGTCTAGCAACCAATTTACCACATGGTGATGTTCCCACCCAAACAAACCTGCTGATTAGAAGTTTTTTTTCACACTTTTATAGTGTTAGTTTCATCGGCTGTTGAAACAATATGATATAAAATACAGGAAAAATATAATTGTGACTGCACCTAATAGTTTTCTCGTCTTTCATCTTTTCGACAAAAGGTCCCCTGTTCCGCTCTGCCATCCACCTCTTTGCTCTCATGAGAGGCTTTTAGGAACCTCATGTATATGATGAGGAAAGTCTGCAAGGCTTTGAATAGAAATGAGCAGAACCCTAACCTGTTGCAAAATGTATTTCTCCCATTTGCATTATTTATGCAGGAGAAATGCTTTCAGCCCCCTTTTTTATTTTGAAGGCGGCATTATGTTAACAAGAGGAGAATTCACTGACGCTGCGCGCTTCGCACACAATGACCAAATGGTCACCTTTTCATCCTCATTCACTTTGAAAAGCCTCCCTATAATGCGTCTTTCTTCCACCATGGCCGCCCTGTCTTAATTTATTTACCCAACATGCCCTGCGATTAATAATGGCCCATACTGTCAGGTCCGGAACGCAAAGTCCCGGGAACGTTGCATCGGAGCCGACCCACAATCGATGTGAAATCCACCACAAGCTCCACTCTGAGACACCAACGTGGCGAACGGGATGGACAAAGATATCAGGCTAGAGATGAGAGCTTTGGTCTGAGCTCAGACGGCACCTCTGTGAACCGCACATGAGCAGGGACTGGGGAATCATCCACATCCATCATCTCAGCCGCCACTGTAGCAGACTAGCAGGGACTGGGGAATCATCCACATCCATCATCTCAGCCGCCACTGTAGCAGACTAGGCTATCTCCTTGACTACAACACATCATGCACTCTACCTCAGCCACCACTGTAGCAGGCTAGGCTAGCTCCTTGACTACAACACATCAGCCACCACTGTAGCAGGCTAGGCTAGCTCCTTGACTACAACACATGGTCTGACTCTGGCGTTCATCCATGGACCTTTTGATATGCTACTTTAAGATGGTGTGCATGATCTACTGCTGGCGATGGGGATGTTGAAATGTGTCCCCCCCCCCCCCCCCCCCCCCCCCAAGTGTCCTGGAGACAATTTCCTCACACACTGCTGAATCTGCAAAAGTCAGACAGAGAGCCAGCAGGAAGAACAGCAGCCCACTGTACAGATATCGCAGGCCTTAATAAAGGTCATATTTGATCGCAGTCCTTAGAAATGACTGTGGAAGAGAGGGAGGGGAAATTACACAGACACGTAATTCATCAGACATGAAAACATGCATGCATCTCTTCTCCGAATAGCCACAGCTGCACGAAATCATATTAATCCCGCTCCAGATGTCCTATACTATGCATAGACATAGTCATGATATGCAGTATGATAAACTACAATGGTTCCAATGTATGATGGTTTCTACTGAATACAGAGACACTAATGAGCGTTGTACATGGTATGGAGCAGGGTACCTCCACACAGGATGTGCCTCCGTCTGTCACACCGTCGCATTTACATGTCCCAGTGGTCACAACGGGCTTAAATGAAGACGAGGGTCCGTGAAGGATAGCTCTCTACTGGGAGTGACAAGATAAAGTATAGAGACATACATGACATGAAGCACGGCTGTTCCTCTCTGCGCAATAATGGACCTAGAGAGTATTAACCCCGAGGTCACGTCCCTCAAGAGTAAATACACATTTATATAACAGATGTGTATTAAATCCTCTACCACAGGTTTTCCTCCCTCGGTTCTAACTGTCCATTCGAGCAGTAGGTTCTATACAGGTCGCATCAAGGCCTCTTTATCCTCGCTACCTGATAATGTACAGAGGCTCGGAACAGAACAGATGTTCCACTATACCTCAGACCTGAGAGGTAAATTTAATATGCCAAACACCTTTCAGTTCAATCAGAAGTGCAGGGGGCCGTTGAACGGGGAAGGTTGTTGCCAGGGGGCTTGTGGGAGATTACAATTAAGCCGTCACAGGCAGAGTCAAGGGCGCCCTCTTCAAACCTTTCCCTCATTAATTGGGATTTTTCTTTGTGTGCGGGGGACGGGGGGGACGGGGGACCTCTGTCTACGCGGTAGCCTCAGGTTCAAGTGTTGTCAGTGAATGACAGAGGTACTCCACGGCCTCTCCAGCACCCCGGCTGAGAAGATGAGTTTGTGACAAAACGTGATCAACAGTCCAGGGGTCATGACAAAGAGGCTACTCACTCACATACTCCTCTCCAACCCCATCCAACCACACACACACACACAGAAACAAGAAACACACTACATAGCACACACACACACACTCTTCTCCAACCCCATCCAACGACCACACTACCAGCGCACACACACAGAAACACATTCCCACATAGTCTCTTATTCAGAGAGCACACACACACAGAAACACATTCCCACATAGTCTCTTATTCAGAGAGCACACACAAAACACCCCATCCATTCTGATTCCGTATTAATCAGTATGAGAGGGGCATTAGCAGCCACTGCTGTATTCATGTGCAGGGGGAAATGATGGTCTGTGATGTGGTGTTCTGGATGAAGACAGAGACGTGGAAAAGGATGAGTTTCAAATGGATTAAAATGGATTTTAAAAGAACATGGAGGCAGACAACTCCGTTTGTTGGAGTATATCACTGTATGTTCAATGCCAAGTTAAGTGGTGATTTTTGGCATGTACATTTTGGTGGGGCAAACCTAAAAAATGTTGAGGGGATGCATGTCAGCAAGCCACAACACAAACACGAAACAATACATTAATTGCACTATAACGGTGATGAGCTTGTGCCCACAAACTACATAAAGCTGTTGCCACAGCAGAGTCCCAACATCAGTCCCAACACCTTTCCACTGCTACACCTGGCTATCAGCGGAGCCTTGTCTGGCAACGAAACAGTTCATTCAGCCTCATTTACTGACTTTAAAAAAACATAGCTGATATGGCTGACTTGTTTAAACAAATGTGGTTTCTACTGACAACTGAGGTGTACCTACTATGGCATAAGTGGACAACAATATAATCCGTCATTTCGATAAAGACATTAACGGGCGAGATAGGACGGACGTAGTCAATATAACTATTTGTTCAGCACTTTTGAAATGTACAGCAACAGAATTCAAAATATGGGCCGTTCTTACGGTGTTTTCCCTGTATACCAAGTCAGAACCGTATGATAAATGAAGGGGACATATAGCACATAATGAAAGCTCTTACAAAATTAGATGATGACATATCCCTAAAACAGGTTATAGGCTACATGTGCACCACCAAGTAAGAACAGCAGGTGAAATTAAGAGGGGAAAAATAGACCAAATAATTAGGGTGAGGCACATGGGCTACTTACAGCTATAGTATGCATATCTCCCTGGCATTTTACATAATTTATGCAGCAGCATAAAAACATTTTTGGACTCACCTTGTTGTGCTGTGCTCACTTGAACAGGAAGGTGGCCCGGTGATCCTTGGTGGGCAAATTTTGTCATCAAAGTCTGGCATTCTCTGGATTTCTGGTGCTTTCAAGACAACTGGGAACTCTGGAAAAAAAACAAGGTTGAATCATGATGTCATAAGTGATCTTCAGGTCGTAGCTGTAGAAGAGGACCAAGTTCCCGACTTACAATTCCCAGTTGGATGACCGTTCAAAACGTATTGTCCCATTTGGAACTCGTTCTTTCCTGATTTCCCAGTTGTCTTCAACTCACTGTCAGATTTCCCAGTTCTGAGTGAACAGTTGTTTTGAGTGCAGCATAAATCATGCTGGATTGACAGCATGGCCAATGAATTGGGACCAAATCAAATGTTATTTGTCACATACACATGGTTAGCAGATGTTAATGCTAGAGTATTGAAATGCTTGTGCTTCTAGTTCCAACAATGCAGTAATAACCAACGAGTAATCTAATCTAACAATTTCACAACAACTACCTTATACACACAAGTGTAAAGGGATGAAGAATATGTACATACAAATATATGAATGAGGGATGGTACAGAATGGCATAGACAAGGTGTAGTAGATGGTATAGAGTACAGTATATACATATGAGATTTGTAATGTAGGGTATGTAAACATTATATTAAATGGCATTGTTTAAAGTGGCTAGTGATACATTTTTTACATAATTTTTTCCATGATTAAAGTGGCTGGAGTTGAGTCAGTATGTTGGCAGCAGCCACTCAATGTTAGTGGTGGCTGTTTAACAGTCTGATGGTCCCTGCTTTGATGCACTTGTACTGACGTCGCCTTCTGGATGATAGCGGGGTGAACAGGCAGTGGCTCGGGTGGTTGTTATCCTTGATGATCTTTATGGCCTTCCTGTGACATTGGGTGGTATAGGTGTCCTGGAGGGCAGGTAATTTGCCCCCGGTGATGCGTTGTGCAGACCTCACTACCCTCTGGAGAGCCTTACGGTTGTAGGCGGAGCAGTTGCCGTACCAGGCTGTGATACAGCCCGACAGGATGCTCTTGATTGTGCATCTGTAGAAGTTTGTGAGTGCTTTTGGTGACAAGCCAAATTTCTTCAGCCTCCTGAGGTTGAAGAGGCGCTGCTGCGCCTTCTTCACACGCTGTCTGTGTTGGTGGACCAATTCAGTTTGTCCGTGATGTGTACGCCGAGGAACTTAAAACTTACTACCCTCTCCACTACTGTCCTGTCGATGTGGATAGGGGGGTGCTCCCTCTGCTGTTTCCTGAAGTCCACGATCATCTCCTTGTTTTGTTAACGTTGAGTGTGAGGTTATTTTCCTGACACCACACGCCGAGGGCCCTCACCTCCTCCCTGTAGGCCGTCTCGTTGTTGTTGGTAATCAAGCCTACCACTGTAGTGTCATCTGCAAACTTGATGATTGAGTTGGAGGCGTGTATGGCCACGCAGTTGTGGGTGAACAGGGAGTACAGGAGAGGGCTCAGAATGCACCCTTGTGGGGACCCAGTGTTGAGGATCAGCGGGGTGGAGATGTTGTTACCTACCCTTACCACCTGGGGGAGGCCCGTCAGGAAGTCCAGTACCCAGTTGCACAGGGCGGGGTCGAGACCCAGGGTCTCGAGCTTGATGACGAGCTTGGAGGGTACTATGGTGTTAAATGCTGAGCTGTAGTCGATGAGCAGCATTCTCACATAGGTATTCCTCTTGTCCAGTTGGGTTAGGGCAGTGTGCAGTGTGGTTGCGATTGCATCATCTGTGGACCTATTGGGGAGCTAAGCAAATTGGAGTGGGTCTAGGGTGTCAGGTAGTGTGGAGGTGATATGGTCCTTGACTAGTCTCTCAAAACACTTCATGATGATGGAGGTGAGTGCTACGGGGCGGTAGTCGTTTAGCTCAGTTACCTTAGCTTTCTTGGGAACAGGAACAATGGGGGCCCTCTTGAAGCATGTGGGAACAGCAGACTGGGATAAGGATTGATAGAATATGCCCGTAAACACACCAGCCAGCTGGTCTGCGCATGCTCTGAGGACGCGGCTGGGGATGCCGTCTGGGCCTGCAGCCTTGTGAGAGTTAACACGTTTAAATGTTTTACTCATGTCGGCTGCAGTGAAGGAGAGCCCGCAGGTTTTGGTAGCGGGCTGTGTCAGTGGCATTGTATTGTCCTCAAAGTGAGCAAAGAAGTTGTTTAGTCTGTCTGGGAGCAAGACATCCTGGTCCGCGACCGGCTGGTTTTCTTTTTGTAATCCGTGATTGACTGTAGACCCTGCCACTTACCTCTTGTGTCTGAGCCATTGAATTGCGACTCACTGTTTGTATTCGGTCATGTTTCCAGTCACCTTGCCCTGGTTAATAGCAGTGTTTCGCGCGAATGCTGGCAATCAATCCATGGTTTCTGGTTTGGGAATGTTTTAATAGTTGCTGTGGGTACGACATTGCTGATGCACTTGCTAATAAACTTGCTCACCGAATCAGCTTATTTGTCCATTTTGTTGTTTGACGGAGTGCGGAACATATCCCAATCCACGTGATCGAAGCAATCTTGAAGCGTGGAATCAGATTGGTCGGACCAGCGTTGAATAGACCTGAGCGCGGGAGCTTCCTGTTTTAGTCTCTGTCTATATGCAGGAAGCAACAAAATGGAGTCGTGGTCAGCTTTTCCGAAAGGAGGGTGGGGGAGGGCCTTATATGCGTCGCGGAAGTTAGAATAACAATGATCCAGGGTTTTACCAGCCCTGATAGCACACCACACTCCCACTCCACTGAATAGCAGGCTAGGGATTGCTTTGCAATGCTTGCAGTCAGCCACTGATTCCTACCAAACCATTCATTGTTGAATTTGCGATTTCCAACTTGTTGTGTATTGTTTATGTCCAATGGCCGATAACCACCTATACGTTTTATCCATAATTTCTCTTCATCTCTTCATATGACAAGGATTGAAAAGGATTTGCCATTAGACTGTCGACTTGATTCATGATGATGACTGCTAGCTAAGATTTTGAAAGTATGATCTTGACATTATCAGTTCAGACAAAACTACTGTAGATATATAAAGTGGTTTGACGTCATTTTATCTGTGGCCAATGACCTTGAGCCTTCTTGGATGGGCACTTCTAATTGAACTCTTTGGCAGCACCCAAGGGGCTTGAATTTGTGAGCTCTATCCTTAGATTTGGCAATGACGTAGTGTCCCCATGAGTGACAGAACACTGAGCCAATCACAGTGCAGAGGACATTACCAACCCCTACGCACCGTATTTTCCGCTGCCTGCCCCACCACCACAGAAAGCACTGAGTTAGGCTGAAACACCTGCATTTTGGAGCCTACTTACTCAAGAAAGCAAAAAAGAGACCATGTTTGTATGGAGGCTTTATTAACTCAATTTTTGTCTTTCTTTACATTGTTTGCAAACTGATATGTGACACATATTAATGCCAAAATAACATGCAAAACAGGAAGCCCCCAAAAAACTAAATGTTTTGCTAAAAATGTGGGGCTCAATGACGGGTCGCCACTGGCCAAGTTGTATGAACTTGTACTATAATGTAACAAATATTTTGTTCCTCAGTTTTGTGAACTAGATTTTTAAAATCTAACATAACTCAAAAAATGAAGGCAGTGTGAAGTGGCCATTTAAAGGGGAAGTACGTGTGTGGTCATGTGGAATCCATAGATTAGGACCTCAGTCATTTATTTCAATTTACTGATTTCCTTATATGAACTATAACTCAGTAAAAGCTTTGAAATTGTTCCATGTTGAGTTTTATATTTTTGTTCAGTATATTTTCAAAAAGTGAAGTGGTCCTTTAAAGGGAAAGTCTTGGCCTCTGCATGGATACAGCACTTGCTGGGGAGAACAACTTAAAGAAATTTCCTTTTGCCGTGACTTAAAGTTCCTTGGCCTTGTCCCAAAAGGTAAGCGATTAATGAGATTCAGATTGCCTGAGCTGGCGCTGAGTTTAGCCAGCCAGCACACAGCACTGCAACTCCCATGCTCCTGTGCAATAGAGCAAGTAGGACACAAGCCTTTAATACCACGAGGATAAATGATTGTGAAACAAAGAAGTGATGATTTATTGAAGATGAATGTGGACAACTGAAACTGAATGTCAAATTATGCAACCCCCTCCCAGGTCGGCCATTGTTCAGTAAAGAACAAACAGGGCTTTCTCTCATACTACTTTGTGTTAACTTTAAATTGTTCAATGAGAGCCAACTGGAGTCCTGACAAGTATATTGTAATGGTCTACTGCTAGACTAAGATACAGCTCACCGCTTATAAGGGAGAGAGAGAGAGTGAGAGAGAGAACATTGACTACTTCCACATGTTAAAATAGAGGACCAAAAGACTTCACCTTAAGGTCGTCTCCTGGAACCCGATACGGCTTGAAGAAATGTAGTCCGCCTTTAGTGATGACATACAGATTGAGCCTTACCTTTTTAGGGTATCAAATCTGTATTTTCTTACCTCCAGAGAGTGTACACATGGCCCTCTGGAACACAATCCTACATTCCTCAAAATAAGTTAGGAAGAAAACAAACGCCTTAAGGTATTACACTTTAACCAATCAGATTCTAGTTCTCACAGCTTCTTGTCTCACAATAATACTGTTTCCAGCTTTGAACTTTTAAAATGAAAATGAGTTGTTTTCCTCCCACTTTCCCTAGACCGTTTTGGTATGTCCGCACCCTCAACTGAACCCCACAGCGAAGACAAGAGGAGAGACAGTAATACAGGCCATTCTAATCCATCATATTTCCACCTATAGCAACCAACAACAAAGGCTATATGTCGATCTAGGCACTCCTATGATTCATTTCTGAATGTTAATTCCATGACCTCCTCCTGACATAAAGACAACTTATTTTTCTCCTATGCTGCTACAGAGATACAGAAGCACTGGCCCTCCAGGCACAAATTGACTTCACACAAGCACTTCCAGGCTCGGTGACTGACATGGGGCCTGTTAAAAATAACCCCCTCTATCAGCGATGGATCGCTTTAGAGCAGCAGCGTCCTGTCAGCGAGCATTCCCAGGCACAGAGGGAAGGAGTGAAAGGAGGAACGAGAGAAAACAGCTACGCACTGAAGAACATGGAGATATCAAACAGCCGAGGGTTGGGTTTCAACGGCCCAACATGAAGTGCCAGAGGCGGATTTCCCAGAAGGCTGTGCTTCTCGCCCACAGATCTCTTTCTCTCCCCATCACTGGTCAGAAGGCAAAGCAGGGGTGTCCGTCTCTTTGCCCGCTCGATAAATATTGACGTGTGTGGACCCCGCTCGGCCGGATCATTCCCAGATGTGCATTCTGCCAATTCCTGATTGATGACTCATTGATTGCAGCGCTGCCCCATTCCTTATTTAACCTCATTAAGCATCCGGGCGCTCCGGCTATGATTATCCGGCTTCGGAATTACAATAACATCTCTGTTTGCCAAGCACGGAGGCCATAAACATCTCCCTATAATCTGGGCTTGACAGAGACCGACGATGATTAACCGAATCAACACAAATGAATGGAACTAATACATCTCTGTGTGCGAAAGGAAAATAGTCTCATTTGTCTATGCCAATGAAGATTTCAAATGGACTCTCTTTTTAATGCTCTAATTATGAGCTTTTCGCCTTGCAAATGAGCCTCAAACAAGCCTGTAGCTCCCCATACCCAATTACCATAAACAGCCCTGATGGCAAGCTTGAAACAAATTGTTATATTTAGTCCCCTACTAATAGGATTAAGTCATGTGAAATCCTCTTGAAGAAGTTCACAGCTCCAGAACTCAGTTTCTGATGTCATCTTCCATTCCCAGGCAGGTTTGTTTTCTTCTTCCTCATCCACTACTTGCCCTGAATTCAGATCCAAACTTCTGGACAATCCTAAATGGTTAAACAAAAAAATGACACCAATCTTTTAGAAGAGCTGGAACCTGGCCAGCACCAATAAACACAGGCAGAAATAATGATTGGCCATCTGTGCTCCACATTTTCAGCAAAGGTTGAGAAAGCCAAGATTATTCCTGGTGATGTTCCTTGTGTTCTTCGAGGCACATGGGGGACCTGAAAGGATTGGGTGAAAAGGTGCAGGCGCAATCTGGACGCTTTTTCACGAGACAAGTTTCCACTAAAAGAGACAGTCAACAAAACGAACAAGCCAAGAGAATCAGCGTCATGCTTCAGATCTCGACCCGGCGACAGACGACCGACTTGGAGTATAATTGGACATGCAACTGATTACATTCACAGCTGAGAGACAGAGCGCCAGAAAAGGAAATGATGTCATGAAAGTTTACCCTGTGCGGTTTCATAAATCATTACTCCAAAACAGCGAGATCAGATTTTCTGGAAACGACGCTGATCGGGGAAGGCCAAACATCACGTTTGGGATGCATAACCTCCATCCACAACCAGGAATTCATATTAGACGGAGCTGGATCTTGTTAAGTCATTGTGCAGTTTATGGGCAGTTTGTGAGGTAGAAAGGAGTAAAGAGAGAGAACAGACCTCCATGATGAGAAAACAATCATGACGTGGAAGAACTCAGGCATTAGGCTCCTGAGGGTTGGAGCGGTGTGGATTGCTAGCTTCCACTCGGGTGTCCTTAGACAAAGCTATAATTTGGTCTCCTTGGAGGACCACTTAGCCCCGTTGCCAAGGCTCAGCGAGCTACTCCCCTGTCGAAGATCTTAATAAGATCCATGCAGGTGTCGCCACGGTTACACAGCTGCCTAGAGAGGCTAGGACAAATGAGCAGGGGAGTGTCATACACATCGAGAGAGCGAGAGACTGGCAGAGAGACAGAGAGAGACTGGCAGAGAGACAGAGAGAGAGACAGAGAGAGACTGGCAGAGAGACAGAGACTGGCAGAGAGACAGAGAGAGACTGGCAGAGAGACAGAGACGGGCAGAGAGACAATGATAGGGAGAGAGATAGACAGAGCGAGAGAGAGAGAGAGAGAGGTTTCTGCTCAGTTAACATGTACAGTAATAGAAAACAGGAGCACAAAATTGTTTCTGTAAGTAGTGTCTTTCACTAAGCTGTAAGTAGTGTCTTTCACTAAGCTGTAAGTAGTGTCTTTCACTAAGCTGTAAGTAGTGTCTTTCACTAAGCTGTAAGTAGTGTCTTTCACTAAGCTGTAAGTAGTGTCTTTCACTAAGCTGTAAGTAGTGTCTTTCACTAAGCTGTAAGTAGTCTTTCACTAAGCTGTAAGTAGTGTCTTTCACTAAGCTGTAAGTAGTCTTTCACTAAGCTGTAAGTAGTGTCTTTCACTAAGCTGTAAGTAGTGTCTTTCACTAAGCTGTAAGTAGTGTCTTTCACTAAGCTGTAAGTAGTGTCTTTCACTAAGCTGTAAGTAGTGTCTTTCACTAAGCTGTAAGTAGTGTCTTTCACTAAGCTGTAAGTAGTGTCTTTCACTAAGCTGTAAGTAGTGTCTTTCACTAAGCTGTAAGTAGTCTTTCACTAAGCTGTAAGTAGTGTCTTTCACTAAGCTGTAAGTAGTGTCTTTCACTAAGCTGTAAGTAGTGTCTTTCACTAAGCTGTAAGTAGTGTCTTTCACTAAGCTGTAAGTAGTGTCTTTCACTAAGCTGTAAGTAGTGTCTTTCACTAAGCTGTAAGAGATATACGAGATAGCATAAGAATATATAAATCTAGATCTGATATGAGATCTGAGATATTTAGAATAATGCAGAAAATCCATTTCTCTATTCTCATAAACACCGTTTCAAATGACAGCTTTTCCAGCTCCCTCTCAAACCATAGTCATGTAAGCCCTGAATAGGCCTATACAAGAACAAGAAAAACAATTATTTTCAAGGCACATATTCAAGGCCGAATTTGAGTAAAGTGGTTTTAAAAGATGAACAGCATTAACTTTGATACTCAAAATAACATGTCCTTTGAAAATAGCAGATTCATCGCAATGTCAAGCTCAGCAGTAGGCTGAGGCCTTCAAACCTAATGTCCCACCACAGGACTTCTAAATATGGTGAACAAATCTGAACAACTATTGATTTTCTTATTCCCCGTGGTTAAACCTCAATGTCAACTATTGATTTTCTTATTCCTCGTGGTTAAAACTCAATGTCAACTATTGATTTCTTATTCCTCGTGGTTAAATTTCAATGTCAACTATTGATTTCTTATTCCCCGTGGTTAAATCTCAATGTCAACTATTGATTTCTTATTCCCCATGGTTAAACCTCAATGTCAACTATTGATTTCTTATTCCTTGTGGTTAAATCTCAATGTCAACTATTGATTTCTTATTCCCCATGGTTAAACCTCAATGTCAACTATTGATTTCTTATTCCCCGTGGTTAAATCTCAATGTCAACTATTGACATTTTCTTTATCAAGATCCCTCATGGTATCCCGTTTTGCCTTATCTCCAGCATTTTTCTCTCCTTCCCCAATGTGAGACTGGGAATGGCCAAATGCCCATAGGGTAAAATGTATATGGATTTGTTTATGCCCACTTTCCATTTATTGAGTCTATTGCAGGGGTGCATTCTGTTAAACACGGAAAACATGTGTCCACTCTGAACAGGGTGGATCAGTTTGTTGTGAGTTTTGCTCAGGCAGTAGAGAGGCACCTATAAAATGAGGAAATGTGAACAGTGTAACACAACCATAGACAAGGATAGAGGCCTCTAGTGGACAAAGGGATACATTACGGCATACCAGACGGAACAGTTCGTGGAGTTTGTGCATATATTATAACGACATCTGACGTTTTTGTTCAGCTGTTTGGGCACAGAACATTTTTTTTCTGGATGCAAGCCGACATTCGGAGCCGTAGCCAACGCCCCTTCGTCGGTGATTGGTCAACAGTAGGGAATCTTCAATGAAGAGAGATGACTCGTTTTCATCAACAACAGAAAATACATCTTAGTTAGATGTCAAATTGCGTGACTAAGTTCTCTTCAGCAAAATCGTCAAAATTAATGACAGATTTATTGAGTTATCTGTATACTGCCTACGGCGTCTAAAAATGGACAAACAGTACTATTGCCCATTTTTTTTCTCTTGTTTTTCAAGAGATGGACATTTAAGGGAGTGTGCTAGCACCAGCCAAACTGAAGCATGCTGACATCTTTAGCATGGTCAACGCCACTGAGCGCTTCCACCATTTTAATGTAGTCAACTAGGTGGGACTTCCAACTTCATTGGCTGATCCTTCCTCGTGACCCTGTGGGAGTCATGTCCAACCAGGTCATCAGGAGGAATCAGCCAATCGTGAAGAAGAAAACTGACTCCATGCTGTCCCAGACATTATAATGGTACAGAAACAAATCTCTATGGATACCACCCTGTTCTAACATTGGTGTTGTGGTCCTGATGGTCTGTATAGATGAGTCCTCTATCTATCTCTATGGATACCACCCTGTTCTAACATTGGTGTTGTGGTACCGTGGTCCTGGTGGTCTGTATAGATGAGTCCTCTATCTATCTCTATGGATACCACCCTGTTCTAACATTGGTGTTGTGGTACCGTGGTCCTGGTGGTCTGTATAGATGAGTCCTCTATCTATCTCTATGGATACCACCCTGTTCTAACATTGGTGTTGTGGTACCATGGTCCTGATGGTCTGTATAGATGGGTCCTCTATCTATCTCTATGGATACCGCCCTGTTCTAACATTGGTACCGTGTTCCTGATGGTCTGGATAGATGAATTCTCTATCTATCTCTATGGAGACCACCCTGTTCTAACATTGGTACCGTGTTCCTGATGGTCTGTATAGATGAGTCCTCTATTTATCTCTATGGATACCACCCTGTTCTAACATTGGTACCGTGGTCCTGATGGTCTGTATAGATGAGTTCTCTATCTATCTCTATGGATACCACCCTGTTCTAACATTGGTGGTGTGGTACCGTGGTCCTGATGGTCTGTATAGATGAGTCCTCTATCTATCTCTATGGATACCACCCTGTTCTAACATTGGTGGTGTGGTACCGTGGTCCTGATGGTCTGTATAGATGAGTTCTCTATCTATCTCTATGGATACCACCCTGTTCTAACATTGGTGGTGTGGTACCGTGGTCCTGATGGTCTGTATAGATGAGTCCTCTATCTATCTCTATGGATACCACCCTGTTCTAACATTGGTACCGTGTTCCTGATGGTCTGTATAGATGAGTCCTCTATCTATCTCTATGGATACTGTTCTAACATTGGTACCGTGGTCTGATGGTCTGTATAGATGAGTTCTCTATCTATCTGTATGGATACCACCCTGTTCTAACATTGGTACCGTGGTCCTGATGGTCTGTATAGATGAGTCCTCTATCTATCTCTATGGATACCACCCTGTTCTAACATTGGTACCGTGGTCCTGATGGTCTGTATAGATGAGTTCTCTATCTATCTCTATGGATACCACCCTGTTCTAACATTGGTACCGTGGTCCTGATGGTCTGTATAGATGAGTTCTCTATCTATCTCTATGGATACCACCCTGTTCTAACATTGGTGGTGTGGTACCGTGGTCCTGATGGTCTGTATAGATGAGTTCTCTATCTATCTCTATGGATACCACCCTGTTCTAACATTGGTACCGTGGTCCTGATGGTCTGTATAGATGAGTCCTCTATCTATCTCTATGGATACCACCCTGTTCTAACATTGGTGTTGTGGTACTGTGGTCCTGATGGTCTGTATAGATGAGTCCTCTATCTATCTCTATGGATACCACCCTGTTCTAACATTACTGTTGTGGTCCTGATGGTCTGTATAGATGAGTCCTCTATCTATCTCTATGGATACCACCCTGTTCTAACATTAGTGTTGTGGTACTGTGGTCCTGATGGTCTGTATAGATGAGTTCTCTATCTATCTCTATGGATACCACCCTGTTCTAACATTAGTGTTGTGGTACTGTGGTCCTGATGGTCTGTATAGATGAGTTCTCTATCTATCTCTATGAGCACAGCAGAGATGTTTGTGCTTCAGATGTGGAGTTAAAAACCTGTTAGTATCAGTTTATCCTCTGTTTGTTCTTAACAATACTACACCGTTTACTGTGTACTTTATAAGACACTACCAGATAAAAAAGTGTATTGTAGTCGACGACAGGTTTTCAATAACCTTCTCAGATACCGTACCTGTCATAGCGAGCACGTTTACATTGTCATCAGACCTCAGCTATTAACACCACTACAGCACCACTAGTGTCATGTGTGTCTGTTGAGATGAGAGGGTTGGTAGATAACATCTGACATATCCCCAGGGGGTAACAGGCACAGTCAGCTAAACAAAGCACTGTGACAAACAAATCATTGGTGAATTGCATTAAAGTAAACAGCCTGTGACATCATGTAACGTGTTTCTCCAAGATGATTCTAACCAGAATGACTTTCCCTGTAGATGCCATTGGTGTCATTTTTAGATATTTTGTATATTTAATTTATTTAGGGTTAGGGTTAGATACATAGTATCTAACACACATAGTACTTTTATATACATACACAGTACTTTTATATACATACATAGTACTTTTATATACATACATAGTACTTTTATATACATACATAGAACTTTTATATACATACATAGAACTTTTATATACATACATAGTACTTTTATATACATACATAGTACTTTTATATACATACATAGTACTTAAATATACATACATAGTACTTTTATATACATACATAGTACTTTTACATTTACATTTAAGTCATTTAGCAGACGCTCTTATCCAGAGCGACTTACAAATTGGTGCATTCACCTTATGACATCCAGTGGAACAGTCACTTTACAATAGTGCATCTAAATCTTAAAGGGGGGGGGGTGAGAGGGATTACTTCTCCTATCCTAGGTATTCCTTAAAGAGGTGGGGTTTCAGGTGTCTCCGGAAGGTGGTTTTATATACATACATATTACTTTTATATACATACATAGTACTTTTATATACATACATATTACTTTTATATACATACATAGTACTTTTATATACATACATATTACTTTTATATACATACATAGTACTTTTATATACATACATAGAACTTTTATATACATACATAGTACTTTTATATACATACATATTACTTTTATATACATACATAGAACTTTTATATACATACATAGTACTTTTATATACATACATAGTACTTTTATATACATACATAGTACTTTTATATACATACATAGTACTTTTATATATAACAACAATACATGACCAAACAAACTCTTTGATCCCACCCCTCAGCCCATCCCACCTATCACCATAGACCAACCCTCAGCCACTCTCAGCCCATCCCACCTATCACCATAGACCAACCCTCAGCCACTCTCAGCCCATCCTACCTAACACCATAGACCAACCCTCAGCCACTCTCAGCCCATCCCACCTATTACCATAGACCAACCCTCAGCCACTCTCAGCCCATCCCACCTATCACCATAGACCAACCCTCAGCCACTCTCAGCCCATCCCACCTATCACCATAGACCAACCCTCAGCCACTCTCAGCCCATCCCACCTATCACCATAGACCAACCCTCAGCCACTCTCAGCCCATCCCACCTATCACCATAGACCAACCCTCAGCCACTCTCAGCCCATCCCACCTATCACCATAGACCAACCCTCAGCCACTCTCAGCCCATCCCACCTATCACCATAGACCAACCCTCAGCCACTCTCAGCCCATCCCACCTATCACCATAGACCAACCCTCAGCCACTCTCATCCCATCCCACCTATCACCATAGACCAACCCTCAGCCACTCTCAGCCCATCCCACCTATCACCATAGACCAACCCTCAGCCACTCTCAGCCCATCCCACCTATCACCATAGACCAACCCTCAGCCACTCTCAGCCCATCCCACCTATCACCATAGACCAACCCTCAGCCACTGTCAGCCCATCCCACCTATCACCATAGACCAACCCCCAGCCACTCTCATCCCATCCCACCTATCACCATAGACCAACCCTCAGCCACTCTCAGCCCATCCCACCTATCACCATAGACCATCCTCATTTGGTTTCCATGTGCCATGTATTTTTCAATTGTGCTGTGATGTTTTTCAACATTTTTTAACCTTTCTAATTGTATATTATCCACAGATTGTGAGCTAAAGATGAACATCTTTCCTACCAGTATTATTATATTATTTATTGACTATGTCTTTCCAGATCACCCAACACTGCTATTTGTAAGGTTCATTTTAAATGCATGTTGTGATTTTTTAACCATTCCTGAACCTGTGACCAGAAACAAGCTACATAGGAGTAATACCAGAATAAATAATCTATTGGTTCTGTCTCTTCACAGCAACATCTACAGAGCTGAGATTGTTGTACGCCCCATATATACTGTATATAGCATTCTGTTGCTGGCAAGAATTTTATATAATAATTTAAATTGAAAAACTCTAATTGTTGAGTTAAGTGTAGTTTCTTTGTACCAGTTCATAAACCATATGTCATGGAATCGGTACATCACAAATCTCCTCCTATCTACTTTGCAACATGTATGGCGCAGCTGTCAGCATTTTTGTCCTTAGATGAAACTGGTATATTTTTCTATTTATTCCAGTTCCTTTCATCAAATTAATATCTTTAATATATGACATGCTGTTACGAGTGCTCTGAGAGTCGGGAAGCAAGTTCAGGGAGTGTTTTAATAAATAAGAGAAAAAATAACACGAAACACAACCGCACCGACATGAAAACAGAGTCAATAACACCCGAGGAAAGAACCAAGGGGAGGGACAGATATAGAGAAGATAATCAAGGAGGTGATGGAGTCCAGGTGAGTGACAGATATAGAGAAGATAATCAAGGAGGTGATGGAGTCCAGGTGAGTGACAGATATAGAGAAGATAATCAAGGAGGTGATGGAGTCCAGGTGAGTATAGAGAAGATAATCAAGGAGGTGATGGAGTCCAGGTGAGTGACAGATATAGAGAAGATAATCAAGGAGGTGATGGAGTCCAGGTGAGATATAGACAGATATAGAGAAGATAATAATCAAGGAGGTGATGGAGTCCAGGTGAGTGACAGATATAGAGAAGATAATCAAGGAGGTGATGGAGTCCAGGTGAGTGACAGATGACAGATATAGAGGTGAGACAGATATATAATCAAGGAGGTGATGGAGTCCAGGTGAGAGACAGATATAGAGAAGATAATCAAGGAGGTGATGGAGTCCAGGTGAGAGACAGATATAGGGAAGATAATCAAGGAGGTGATGGAGTCCAGGTGAGTGACAGATATAGAGAAGATAATCAAGGAGGTGATGGAGTCCAGGTGAGTGACAGATATAGAGAAGATAATCAAGGAGGTGATGGAGTCCAGGTGAGAGACAGATATAGAGAAGATAATCAAGGAGGTGATGGAGTCCAGGTGAGTGACAGATATAGAGAAGATAATCAAGGAGGTGATGGAGTCCAGGTGAGTGACAGATATAGAGAAGATAATCAAGGAGGTGATGGAGTCCAGGTGAGAGATATAGAGAAGATAATCAGGAGGTGATGGAGTCCAGGTGAGTGATAATAATCAGATGGAGTCCAGGTGAGTGACAGATATAGGAAGATAATCAAGGAGGTGATGGAGTCAGGTGAGTGACAGATATAGAGAAGATAATCAAGGAGGTGATGGAGTCCAGGTGAGAGACAGATATAGGAAGATAATCAAGGAGGTGATGGAGTCCAGGTGAGACAGATATAGAGAAGATAATCAAGGAGGTGATGGAGTCCAGGTGAGAGACAGATATAGAGAAGATAATCAAGGAGGTGATGGAGTCCAGGTGAGGACAGATATAGAGAAGATAATCAAGGAGTTGATGGAGTCCAGGTGAGTATAGGGAAGATAATCAGGTGAGTCCAGTGTCAGATATCTCAATCAAGGAGGTGATGGAGTCCAGAGAAGATAATCAAGGAGGTGATGGAGTCCAGGTGAGTGACAGATATAGAGAAGATAATCAAGGAGGAGTCCAGGTGAGAGACAGATATAGGGAAGATAATCAAGGAGGTGATGGAGTCCAGGTGAGTGTCAGATATAGAGAAGATAATCAAGGAGGTGATGGAGTCCAGGTGAGTGACAGATATAGGGAAGATAATCAAGGAGGTGATGGAGTCCAGGTGAGTGTCATGAGGCGCAGGTGCGCGTGATGATGGGGACAGGTGTGCGGGACAAGCAGCAGCCTGATGACCTAGAGGCTGGAGAGGGAGTATAGACGACACAGGCAAACTAGTTCCCTGCCTTCTCCCTTTTCCACTTGCCTCCTCCATTGTGGTGGTGCTGTAATCA
Organism: Oncorhynchus gorbuscha; assembly: GCF_021184085.1. Lineage (NCBI taxonomy): Eukaryota > Metazoa > Chordata > Actinopteri > Salmoniformes > Salmonidae > Oncorhynchus > Oncorhynchus gorbuscha. The sequence goes on along the minus strand of NW_025745887.1, from coordinate 108,532 downwards.
GTTGGTTGTACGTTTGTATTGAGCAAGATACTCCCATATATTTCTGATAGCTGCATATGTGACATAACTCCTCCATTTCTATTCATAATATCATTCATAAATATAATACCATTTTTAAACATTTTTTCCATAAAGAATGTTTTTTTTATAAACCAATATATTTGAGTTTAACCATAACATTTGATGTAATATTTGTTCTATATTTTCTGCAGGATAAAACTGAAATTGTAACCAGCTTTGTGTGTCTTGTTTAAGAAAGGGCCATACTTTAAACAACATTTAATTTTCAATTAGTCATAAATGAGAAGTTGTAATCTGTAACAATAGATGAGTCTTTCTTAATAATCTACTGGAGAATAATTTTTTGGGTTTAATTATAACTTGGGGCGGCAGGGTAGCCTAGTGGCTAGAGCGTTGGACTAGTAATCGGAAGGTTGCAGGTTCAAACCCCCGAGCTGACAAGGTACAAATCTGTCGTTCTGCCCCTGAACAGGCAGTTAACCCACTGTTCCTAGGCCGTCATTGAAAATAAGAATTTGTTCATAACTGACTTGCCTAGTTCAATAAAGGTAAAATAAAATGAAAAAATAACTTATGTATGAGTGAAGCTTTTAGTGAGAGGTTTAACGCTTTAATATGTCATAATTTTAGCCCCCCCAAACTCATATTCATGATATAAATATGCATCTTGTTAGTTCTCTCCAAACAGGAATGTGCTGGATTCCTCATGTAACATTCTCACTGTTCTCGAAGATGATTCAAACCAGAATGTCTTTCGCTGTAGATACCTTTGGCATCTTGTTAGTTTTCTCTAAACAGGAGTGTTCTGGTTTCATCATGTGCACATTGAGTACATGTCGAGTCAATATCGCTCGCAGCGTGAACCTTGGAAGCACCAGAAAAGCTGTGCGCTGTTTACCTTAGCTGAAAAATACATGGAGGAGTTCCAATTAAGGAAATACAGCCAGATCAGGTCCAGATCAGGTCCAGATCAGGTTCAGATCCAGATCAGGTTCAAATCAGGTTCAGATAAGATCAGGTTCAGATCCAGATCAGGTCCAGATCAGGTTCAGATCCAGATCAGGTTCAGATCCAGATCAGGTCCAGATCAGGTTCAGATCAGGTTCAGATCCAGATCAGGTTCAGATCCAGATCAGGTTCCAGATCAGGTTCAGATCCAGATCAGGTTCAGATCCAGATCAGGTTCAGGTCCAGATCAGGTTCAGATCCAGATCAGGTCCAGATCAGGTTCAGATCCAGATCAGGTTCAGATCAGGAAGTTGTTTTGGTTTGGCTTGTTCATCCTCTGTCTGGCGCCCCTCATCCTATCCCCACCAGAACAGTGTGTCACAGCACTTTTCCTGATGAGTCCGATGTGATCTGTCGTTCTCTTGTTCCCCGTTCTCCCTCCGGAGTCACTCCATCACTGTTCTGACTGGCCCGGGGCTGTGACAGTGATGTGATGGGTCTCATGGACTGTCAACATGGATCTCTGCCCTGGGACTGGGAGATACACACATTTTGACTGATCTGGGTCCAGTGAACTCCCAGGCCTGTCTGCCTATTTCTGACATTGTGTTCCAGAAGGGGAAGCAGGCCAGCAAGGGCATCCACTGTAGAGCACGTTGAAACACCTGATTCAGCCTAAAAACCACTCGGAGTACACCTGGAATTTCACAGATGAAAATATCCCGCCCACCCACCCACCGACTCATGCATGCACACACACACACACACACACACACACACACACACACACACACACACACACACACACACACACACACACACACACACACACACACACACACACACACACACACACACACACACACACACACACACACACACACACACCCTGCCTGTCTATCCCCCACTATCATATCTAGTTGGCCCCTGGACGATGATGGTGAATCCCTGTCACTCAGCTCCTCTCCTCCCCCATAGGACAGCATGTCAGCCAGAGATCTGAAAACACATTTTCAGCTCCACTGAACAATCGACTGGCCCGGCCGCCTGGCTGCTTGTCCCCGCTCTCGTCTCCCCCCGGCTACAGCCCCGCAAGGTCGGAGAGACAGGGACATAAATCCATACTCTTCTGGCACGGCAGCCTCTAAGACTCAACTCCTGTTTTTCTATCTTCACTTCTTTCTTTATTTCTGTGCCTCTCAGCCTCTTCAGCAGGGTGACTCTGGCTAGACGTGTTGTAGGACAGGCAGATGGTTTGTGGACACAGAGAGATTGTGTAGACACCTATGTGTTGTAAGGTTCATTGTACAAAGACAGTCTATACAGCTAGCGCACAACAAACGAGAAGCAGCCAACAGAGACATAAAACAGTCAGAAAACAGTCATTAAACCAGGGGTGCGACTTTCACTGGGTTCGGAGGGGACATGTCCCCCCCAGTTTTATCATTGGAATGTGATACATAAAGTGGCAACGGTGTGCTACCTGACATGATAACTCCTTGCTGTCCCCAGTCCACCTGGCCGTGCTGCTGCTCCAGTTCTGCCTGTGATTATTATTATTTGACCATGCTGGTCATTTATGAACATTTGAACATCTTGGCCATGTTCTGTTATAATCTCCACCCGGCACAGCCAGAAAAGGACTGGCCACCCCACATAGCCTGGTTCCTCTCTAGGTTTCTTCCCAGGTTTTGGCCTTTCTAGGGAGTTTTTCCTAGCCACCGTGCTTCTACACCTGCATTGCTTGCTGTTTGGGGTTTTAGGCTGAGTTTCTGTACAGCACTTTGAGATATCAGCTGATGTACGAAGGGCTATATAAATACATTTGATTTGATTTGCTTTAGGACCATGCGGACGCCTCCGAGCGGTCGGGTAGGTTGTTTGGAGTGTTTATTCGACTGGATATATATATATATTTTTTTTTATCATAAAAATTGTGTCTCCCCACTTCTAAATCCAAAGTTGCGCCCATAAAACAATCATTAAACAGTCGTAACACTGAGATGACTGGATGTAATAGTTGCTTGATATAGCTATCGGGGGTCATTGTCACTCAAAACCGTCGGTGTCATTAATGATATATTAGCACAAGTGGTGTTGAACTAGGATCAAAGCTGATCAATTCATCGCTATAGTGAACATTTCTAGCATTAAGTAAAGCCCTGAAGAGGATGTATAGGCTGATACATTTGACTGTTCCTGTACTGTTTACATGGTTATTAATATAATATCAATCACTAAAACCACATCAGTAGAAATAAAAGAATAGCATTCTTCGTTAAGCCTCGGAGCGCAGATATGACCCAATGTTACTGTTACTCGTTAGAATGGTTCATTTCATCGTTTACAACTCGTTTGTTCATCGTTAATGAGACGTTAGCGAAACATTGACTAAGCCCTCAGAGTGCAGACCTTTGTCACTAGCTCATGAATCTCACTTGTTCCGTTGTGTGTCTCACTATAATTGTACATATCCCTCACGTTTGGGGACAGGTGTCCTAGCTGCCGTTGTTTGTGTGCCTCAGTCAGCCTCTTCTCTCTGAAGACGTCCTCATCAGCTCCTCTGTGTTCCGCTTAGCCTCAAAGCCACAGGGAGAAGAGACTGAGACGAGACCTATTGCAGACACAGGAAGTGGTGGGGGAAGGTCAACAACGCGACACACAAACAGTTTATGGCACAACCCTGAGTGAGTAGAGTGCGTCACAGACGAGGCTGTGTCAAAACAGAGCCTCGGAATATCTCAGTGACCGCATGGTCGGCAGAATGTGTGCAAACTAAACCCGTGTGTGTCTGCAGTTAGTTAGTGTGGGAGAGTTACACTGGGGTTACAGTTCCTTGTGTCAATCTAACCAGAGCTGTGTCTGTTAAATGAAAGTGTTGGGTTGGATTTTTAAATTGTTTCCATCCAATATTTTTTGGGGGGGAAATATTTATTGTGATGATTACTGAGCTATTTCAGATAATGGAGTAAATGGGGTTTGACTAACTACACCTATGATGAATTGCAACAATGTTTACTATCTTGCTGCTTCGGTGTGTGGGGGGGTGAGTGTGTATGTGTGTCTCACAGTGAGAGTGAGAGGAAGAGCACACAGCCTGTTAATGAGCTGTGTGTGTGTGTTCTTTGCTGACAGCAGCTAAAATCTCCCACACCACCCACCCACACCCTATCAGGGGAGAGAGCAGTGAGTCCCAGTGTGAGAACAGTAATTAGGCTCCCATTCATTAACACAGCAGCAGGTGTGTGGGGTGTATGAGAGAGAGAGAGAGGTGTGTGTGTGTGTGCATGTGTATGAGGGCACATGCATTATATGCAAGTGTTTGTACACAGTACCTATGTGTGTGTGTGTGTGTGTGTGTGTGTGTGTGTGTGTGTGTGTGTGTGTGTGTGTGTGTGTGTGTGTGTGTGTGTGTGTGTGTGTGTGTGTGTGTGTGTGTGTGTGTGTGTGTGTGTGTGTGTGTGTGTGTGTGTGTGTGTGTGTGTATGAGGGCACATGCTTTATATGCAAGTGTTTGTACACAGTACCCGTATGAGAGAGTGTGTGTGTGTGTGTGTGTGTGTGCACGTTGACCCTGCAGCAGGGGAAACGTGCACCCAGCTGCTACAGGATATTCTCAAAGCAGCAGGTGTGAACGCAGCATCACAAACAAAGACGAGGCTGTGTTCAGAGTGTTTACACATTCAGAGCCAATCATGCATTAAAGCATCCCTCCTCCAACTGGATATCTCTACTCTCAGTGTATGGTCAACACACACACACACACACTGGGGGTAGTAGAACGTTCTGGATTACAACCAGGTCCTTTGATGTCATGACTGTAGAGTTTTTCTGAATTTATGAGTAACTTTTCAGAGGGCAAAACTGGGCAACCTCATACCCCATACCCCATACCCTATACCTCATACCCAGTACCCCGTACCTCATACCCCGTACTCCATACCCCATACCTCATACCTCATACTCTATACCTCATAACCTGTACCTCATACCCCATACCTCATACCCAATACCCTGTTCCTCATACCCTATACCTCATACCCAATACCCCGTACCTCATACCCTATACCTCATACCCCATACCCTATACCTCATACCCTATACCTCATACCCCATACCCTATACCTCATACCCTATACCCCATACCCAATACCCCATACCCTATACCCCATACCCAGTACCCCATACCTCATACCCCATACCCTATACCTCATACCCAATACCCCATACCCTATACCTAATACCCCATACCCTATACCCCATACCCTATACCTCATACCCAATACCCCATACCCTATACCTCATACCCTATACCTCATACCCCATACCATATACCTCATACCCAATACCCCATACCCTATACCTCATACCCCATACCCCATACCCTATACCTCATACCCCATACCCTATACCCCATACCCTATACCTCATACCCAATACCCCATACCCTATACCTCATACCCTATACCCCATACCCTATACCTCATACCCAATACCCCATACCCTATACCTCATACCCTACACCCCATACCCTACACCTCATACCCTATACCCCATACCCTATACCTCATACCCAATACCCCATACCCTACACCTCATACCCTATACCCCATACCCTATACCTCATACCCAATACCCCATACCCTATACCCCATACCCCATACCCCATACCCCATACCCTATACCCCATACCCTATACCCCATACCCTATACCCCATACCCTATACCCCATACCCTATACCCCATACCCTACATCCCATACCCTATACCCCATACCCTATACCCCATACCCTATACCCCATACCCTACACCCCTGGACTTATTCAACATTTTGTTGTGTTACCGCCTGAATTCAATATTATTTTTAATTTTTTTCTCAGCTGTCTACACACAATACCCCATAATGACAAATGAAAACATGTTTTTAGACATTTTTTCAAATGTGTTGAAAATGAAATACAGAAATATCTAATTTCTAGAAGGATTCACACCCCTGAATCAATAGCTGTGAGTGTTTCTGGGTAAGTCTCTAAGAGCTTTCCACACCTGGATTGTGCAACACATGCCCGTTGTTATTTTCTAAATTCTTCAAGCTCTGTCAGATTGGTTGTTGATCATTGTAGACAACCGTTTTCAGATCTTGCTATAGATTTTTGCTCTACCGTTAAAAAGATTGGGGTCATCAACAACCATCACTCCTGCGTTCTAACGGCACGTTGGGTTAGTTAATCCAAGTTTATCATTTTAAAAGGCTAATTGATCATTAGAAAACCCTTTTGCACAGCTGAAAAACAGTCCACAACTGGCAGCTTCATTAAGTAGTACCCGCAACACACCGGTCTCAACGTCAACAGTGAAGAGGCGACTCTGGGATGCTGTCCTTCTAGACAGAGTTCCTCTGTCCAGTGTCTGTGTTCTTTTGCCCATCTTAATCTTTTATTTTTATTGGCCAGCCTGAGATATAGCTTTTTCTTTGTATCTCTGCCTAGAAGGCCAGCATCACAGAGTCGCCTCTTCACTGTTGACGTTGAGACTGGACAGAGGAACTCTGTCTAGAAGGCCAGCATCACAGAGTCGCCTCTTCACTGTTGACGTTGAGACTGGACAGAGGAACTCTGTCTAGAAGGCCAGCATCACAGAGTCGCCTCTTCACTGTTGACGTTGAGACTGGTGTTTTGCGGGTACTATTTAATGAAGCTGCCAGTTGAGGACTTGTGAATCGTCTGTTTCTCAAACTAGACACTCTAATGTACAGAGTTGTATGAGATCTTCAGTTTCTTGGCAATTTCTTGCATGGAATAGCCTTCATATCTCAGAACAAGAATAGACTGATGAGTTTCAGAAGAAAGCTCTTTGTTTCTGGCCATTTTGAGCCTGTAATCGAATCCACAAATGCTGACGCTACAGATTCTCAACTAGTCTAAAGGCCAGTTTTATATTGCTTCTTTAATGAGAACAACAGTTTTCAGCTGTGCTAACATAATTACAAAAGGGTTTTCTAATGATCAATTAGCCTTAGCTAACGCAACGTGCCATTAGAACACAGGACTGATGGTTGCTGATAATGGGCCTCCGTATGCCTATGTAGATATTCCATAAAAATTCTGCCTTTTACAATAAACATTTACAATTTTAACAATTTGATGTTTTTTTAATGGACAAAAAATTGTGCTTTTCTATCAAAAACAGCATCTACAGTATTGCAATTGAATTGACCATATTGCAGCACCACCTAACACCCTAATCAATATTCAGCATTTGACACATCACTTTTTAAATTTTTTAAATTTTATTTCATCTTTATTTAACCAGGTAGGCTAGTTGAGAACAAGTTCTCATTTGCAACTGCGACCTGGCCAAGATAAAGCATAGCAGTGTGAACAGACAACACAGAGTTACACATGGAGTAAACAATTAACAAGTCAATAACACAGTATAAAAAAAATAAAAAAAGGGGGAGTCTATATACAATGTGTGCAAAAGGCATGAGGAGGTAGGCGAATAATTACAATATTGCAGATTAACACTGGAGTGATAAATGATCAGATGGTCACTACTGAAAGGATATCAGCTCTGACATCACAAACCTACCTTATGATACGTCTTCTGGTTAGTGATGTCATAATATGAGGTCCTCGGGCCTCAGAAAAGGGTGAGAACTCATGGTGATGTAACATGTCAATGGGCCCCGATGGGGAGTTTATTTTTTAGGTTGAGAGTAATGAGATCCCATTGGCTTAGGTCATTCCCATAGGGTTTAGACCAATTGTCTGCACTGTTACTAGCATCTTGTTTGAGGTCACTGGGCTTATGTATATGGCAATAGTGTTGTTGGTAGGTGGACAACTTTAGAGGTACACCTGTGGTAAGAGCACACCCAAGTGACAGTGTGTGTGTGTCCACAAGGAATGGCACTGTGTGGTGCATTATGGGTTATTGTGAGAACAAGAACCCAACATGTAAATGTGAGGGAGAGCTGATCAACTGAACCGCCACGAGTCGGCAGTTTAGTTTCCTCTCTGTGTCTGTCTGTGTGTGTGTGTCTGTGTGTGTGTCTGTCTGTGTGTGTGTGTACGCGCCATCCTCAAAACCACAGCTCTGCTCCACGCTGTAATTCACCTCGCCACCAAAACCACCGCTGCTGCTGCTGCTGCCTAGCACCGCTGGCTGGCTGTCTCATTGGCTGAAGCTGGCTGGCTGGCTCATTGTCTGAGGCTGACTAGGCTTACAGACGAGGTTACACCAACCCCATGACTGTTTGTTTATGTAGCACACGGAACCCACCATTAAAAATGGGCCCTCAGTCAAAGCACAAAAACAGACACTTGTCATGTTCGAGGGCTGTAATTGTAGCTTTCGTGTGATGTTTTTCTTCTCCCTCTGACCTCGCTGGATAAACTTGAGAAGCCACTTAACATCAGGCTTGGGTTGCCAGACCCAGGGAGAATTAGGCAACACCAAGTCAAAAGAGCTATGTATTTTTTTCTCCCTCCCTGGCCTCTCTTTTATATTTCATTGCTGGAAGTGGTGCCTTTGACTTTTAGCCTTGGCATTAGTGGTGTGGTTGAGCGCTACGCTAGCTTAGCTAGCGACATCTCCAGCCCTATAAATGACTCGTTACTGGATTACAACGTCTCTATAAGCTCTGAGAGGGCTCCTTTTTAATTTCACTCGTTATTGCTGGCGTCAGGGAACTATTGTTGCCTTGCTCTGACTGCTACCACACCACTCACACTGTAATAGCTGTGTTTACTGTGAAGCCAGTTAGCTTTAAATTAGCCTCCTGCAGATTGATGTGTGTATAAAACAGTATGGGATATGGGTCAGAGTGGAGAGAGACATATATTGCTTAGCCTATACTTTCAACTCGTGTTTTTCACATGATTCCAGTTCTTGCTTCTGTTCTTCCCTTGAAACCATGACAACCAGTGTACAGGGGACTACAGCCAGCTAGATGGCTCACTTGTGACTGTCATCAATTAGGTTAGAAACGTGGGTACCTTGGGGACACTATTTCTCATTTCTCTCGCTCTGTCTCTCTCTCTCTCTCTCTCAATGTCTTTGTCTGCCTGATGTCATTATGAAATATGCAATTATAGTCAGACAAAAGCATCCATCCTTCCCTGACATTCCAGTTAGCCACTAGAACAGCGAGCGAGACAGAAAAGAGATTGTTGAAGAAAAAAAGTCAGTGAAAGAAAGAGAGGGATAAAATTGGTCCCTATTTTCCATATGAAAGACGTAAATGACAAGTTTGAGACGGGCCAGGGGCTGGTTGTCTGACGAGGCTGTGTCATTTGTGAGACTAAAGGTTAAACCTGGCTAATTATATCAATGAGACATTTAGAGATGCTCGGGGCCAATTGTTAGATGGCCTCCAGACACTGCTGACGAGCCATGTGGGAGAGAGAGAGAAGCTGGCTGCCGTCTGATTCCAGTCAGGTTCACCTCCCAATATCTACAGCGTTTGGGGTTATTACTAAGAATTTATTGGCAGGAATCATTTTCCACCTGTTTTGGAAAACCGTTTTAGTTTTTTTTAATGGACAGATGTTGAACTGATAATGATCGTTGTCGAAGTCCGTTCACACTCCCAGACTAGAATTATTACACTGCTCTCCTGTGTCCTGAAGCTGTTTTTCTTAATCCCTGAAATGATAGGTTGGTTTAAAAACCCTTTATTGGGGTTTATTAACAATCCTTTTTTAAACCCTTTATGTAATTTTGAGTGTCGCTGTGAAGACGTAGACTATATGTGGTACAGGTGTGTCCTGAGATTCCCTTAAAAGGCTTAGACTATATGAGGTACAGGTGTGTCCTGAGATTCCCTTAAAGGGCTTAGACTATATGAGGTACAGGTGTGTCCTGAGATTCCCTTAAAAGGCTTAGACTATATGAGGTACAGGTGTGTCCTGAGATTCCCTTAAAAGGCTTAGACTATATGAGGTACAGGTGTGTCCTGAGATTCCCTTAAAAGGCTTAGACTGTATGAGGTACAGGTGTGTCCTGAGATTCCCTTAAAAGGCTTAGACTATATGAGGTACAGGTGTGTCCTGAGATTCCCTTAAAAGGCTTAGACTATATGAGGTACAGGTGTGTCCTGAGATTCCCTTAAAAGGCTTAGACTGTATGAGGTACAGGTGTGTCCTGAGATTCCCTTAAAAGGCTTAGACTATATGAGGTACAGGTGTGTCCTGAGATTCCCTTAAAAGGCTTAGACTGTATGGGGTACAGGTGTGTCCTGAGATTCCCTTAAAAGGCTTAGACTGTATGAGGTACAGGTGTGTCCTGTGATTCCCTTACAGGCGTAACACCGTACACTGACTGAACCAAGTCCTCTCCCTAAGGCTCTGTGCCCAGGTGGCCCCCGGTTTCCATTAATGGTCGCACCCTTAACTTTTACCTTTAATTTAAGGGACAAAATTGCCTAAAAATGTTTGTGCAACTGTCTTCAAGTTAAAGAAATTTGAAGGGAAAAGATAAGGGAAAAGATAAGGGAAAAGATAAGGGAAAAGATAAGGGGAAAGATAAGGGGAAAGATAAGGGGAAAGATAAGGGGAAAGATAAGGGGAAAGATAAGGGGAAAGATAAGGGAAAAGATAAGGGAAAAGATAAGGGAAAAGATAAGGGGAAAGATAAGGGGAAAGATAAGGGAAAAGATAAGGGAAAAGATAAGGGAAAAGATAAGGGGAAAGATAGGGGAAAGATAGGGGAAAAGATAAGGGAAAGATAAGGGAAAGATAAGGGGAAAGATAAGGGGAAAGATAAGGGGAAAAGATAAGGGAAAGATAAGGGAAAGATAAGGGAAAGATAAGGGAAAGATGATAGGGGAAAAGATAGGGGAAAAGATAAGGGGAAAGATAGGGGAAAAGATAAGGGAAAGATAAGGGAAAGATAAGGGAAAGATAAGGGAAAGATGAAGGGGAAAAGATAGGGGAAAAGATAAAAGGGGAAAGATAGGGGAAAAGATAAGGGGATAAGAAAGATAAGGGGAAAGAAAGATAGGGAAAGGGAAAGATAAGGGAAAGATAAGGGGAAAAGAAAGATAAAGATAAGGAAAGATAAGGGAAAGATAAGGGAAAGATAAGAAAGATAAGATAGGGGAAAAGATAAGGGAAAAAAGATAAGGGGAAAAGATAAGGGGAAAGATAAGGGATAAGGGAAAGATAAGGGGAAAGATAAGGGAAAGATAAGGGAAAGAAAGATAAGGGAAAGATAAGGGGAAAAGATAGGGAAAGATAAAAAGATAAGGGAAAAGATAAGGGAAAAGATAAGGGAAAGAAAGAAAGATAGGGGAAAGATAGGGGAAAGATAAGGGAAAGATAAGGGAAAGATAAGGGAAAGATAAAAGATAAGGAAAGATAAGGGAAAGATAGATAGGGGAAAAGATAAAAGGGAAAGATAAGGGAAAGATATAGGGGAAAAGATAAAAAGATAAGGGAAAGATAGGGAAAGATAAGGGAAAGATAAGGGAAAGATAAGGGAAAGATAAGGGAAAGATGATAGGGGAAAAGATAAGGGGAAAAGATAAGGGAAAGATAAGGGAAAGATGATAGGGGAAAAGATAAGGGAAAGATAAGGGAAAGATAAGGGAAAGATGATAGGGGAAAAGATAAGGGAAAGATAAGGGAAAGATGATAGGGGAAAAGATAAGGGAAAGATGATAGGGGAAAAGATAAGGGAAAGATAAGGGAAAGATGATAGGGGAAAAGATAGGGGAAAAGATAAGGGGAAAGATAAGGGACAGATAAGGGGAAAGATAAGGGAAAGATAAGGGAAAGATGATAGGGGAAAAGATAGAGGGAAAAGATAAGGGAAAGATAAGGGAAAGATAAGGGAAAGATAAGGGAAAGATGATAGGGGAAAAGATAGGGGAAAAGATAAGGGAAAGATAGGGGAAAAGATAAGGGGAAAGATAGGGGAAAGATAGGGGAAAAGATAAGGGAAAGATAAGGGAAAGATAAGGGAAAGATAAGGGAAAGATAAGGGAAAGATGATAGGGGAAAAGATAAGGGAAATATAAGGGAAAGATGATAGGGGAAAAGATAAGGGGAAAAGATAGGGGAAAAGATAAGGGAAAGATAAGGGAAAGATAAGGGAAAGATGATAGGGGAAAAGATAAGGGAAAGATAAGGGAAAGATGATAGGGGAAAAGATAAGGGAAAGATAAGGGTAAGATGATAGGGGAAAAGATAGGGGAAAAGATAAAAAGATAAGGGAAAGATAAGGGAAAGATAAGGGAAAGATAAGGGAAAGATAAGGGAAAGATGATAGGGGAAAAGATAGGGGAAAAGATAAGGGAAAGATAAGGGAAAGATGATAGGGGAAAAGATAGGGGAAAAGATAAGGCAAAGATAAGGGAAAGATGATAAGGGAAAGATGATAAGGGAAAAGATAGGGGAAAAGATAAGGGAAAGATAAGGGAAAGATAAGGGAAAGATGATAGGGGAAAAGATAAGGGAAAGATGATAGGGGAAAAGATAAGGGAAAGATAAGGGAAAGATGATAGGGGAAAAGATAAGGGGAAAGATAAGGGACAGATAAGGGGAAAGATAAGGGAAAGATAAGGGGAAAGATCAGGGGAAAGATAAGGGAAAAGATAAAGGAAAAGATAAGGGAAAGATTATAAGGGAAAATATAAAGGGAAAGATAAGGGAAAGATAAGGGAAACAAGGCCCCGACTTCACATAACCCATGAATAAGCCTGAATCGTCTCCCTGCTGCGGTGTGCCATGGAACTGACAGGAGGACAGACAGGGAGTGCCTCTGCTCTGCAGACATCCAGTTCGCCACAGTGGTAGAAACGATGAGCTGTCAAAGCTCAGGGGTAATTGCTGAAGGATAAATATACGTTCTGGCATGGCGCTGGGTGAGCCAGGTCACTGTGGTGGGTGTACTGTGTGCCAGAGAGACGCTGGGCTGCGGCGCGGTGATGTGTCGGTGGTGAGCCAAACTGAATAGAAGCACTCCACACCCCTTGAAGAATCTTCAATCATCTCGGAGTTCTAGCCTCGAGGCCTATCTGTTGTTTTTTATGGTTTTGGGTAAACGAGATGACAGCGTTGAGATGACTACAGAGACTATGTCAGGTCTCACCATGTCTTGTCTGTGGCAAAGAACATGGTCAGTGAGAGAGTGGACCAGAAAAAGCAACAATGGCTGACTGTGCCTTTGGTAGGCCAGAGAAGTGACCGCTTATTCCCCTGCATTCACAGCCATCCCACAGTGACCACATCTGGACCTAGTTCTCCAAACAACCTCCATCCTCCTTCCGCTGGCCCCAGTCGCCCCGACCATCCCACCCAGGGACCGAGCACCACAGCCTGGGTTGCTGGCTCAGGTGAGGTGGATGTCTGGGTGGGCACCGCAGGCCTGGCTGGCTGGCTGCTCCAGCCTCCCTGTTTGAGCCACAGGCCTTATTACAGGCTGACTGAGCCAGAGGTCGGGCCACACTGGGGACAGTCTGTGTGCCACTAAAGGCATCAAACAAGAAAAAAGAACTCCAACAGTTGGTTTATAGAGTTCCACACAAGTGAGTAGGAGACTTGCATCTCTCTTTAAGTCCAATCAGAGTAGAAAATAGACCCGTCTTCCTTAAATAAAACAATCAGAGTAGAAAATAGACCAGTCTTCCTTAAATAAAACAATCAGAATAGAAAATAAAAGTCTTCCTTAAATAAAACAACCAGAGAGAGACAACTGTAATCTACTGTCTTAGCTCAGAGTGAGTGACTGGCAGTTTTGGGTTACACTGTAGTTCAGGAACGTTCATGTTGCGTCACTATGGCTTCTCCCGGTCTAGTCTCAAATATTATAGAGTGAATATTATATAGACCTTTCAGCAGCAGCACTAGATGGATTCTGTATGGCTCAGTTGGTAGAGCATCCATGTTAATCCCTTTCCTCAGAGGGTTCTACATAAAACTCAAAAAGGGTTCTTCGACTTTCCCCATAGGAGAACACTTTTTGGTTCCACGTAAAAACCTTTTCCACAGAGGGTTCTACATAAAACTCAAAAAGGATTCTTCGACTTTCCCCATAGGAGAACACTTTTTGGTTCCAGGTAGAACCCTCTGTGGAAAAGGTTTGACATGGAACCCAAAAAGGTTATACCTGGAACCAAAAAGGGTTCTTCAAAGGGTTCTCCTACTTACGAGGACAGCTAAAGAACCCTTTTAGGTTCTAGATGGCACCTTTTTTTCTAAGAGTGTAAGTCACTTTGGATAAAAGTGTCTGATAAATGGCATATTTCTATTTCTAAGGGTTGAAGACTCTATTTGGATATTCAACTGACTCGAATGATGGAACACTGTAATTTTTAGCAACAATTGAAGAAGACAGAAGGTGGCTGTGGGTTTAAATGAACAGTTCACCCAAATTACAAAATGACATATTGGTTTCCTTACCCTGTAAGTGGTCTATGGACAAGGTATGCCGGCTGGCACTGTTTAAAAAAACTAACGTTTTAGCATTTGTGGCATTTAGCATTTGTGGCACAAATCCCATTAAATTCATGGGACCGATTTTAGCATTTTTTGCACGTTATGTCCAAAAGTATCTAAAATTGATTGTGAAGCTAACCAAAGTCACATATAGATTATTTGAACATAACGTGCTAAAAATGCTAATATTGGTCCCATGATTTTAATGGTATTTGTGCCAGAATTGCTAAAAAGTTAGCATTTGGAAACAGTGCGGCCACTGCCAGGAAAACTTAGCCAAAGCATTGATTGCTGTCGTATCTTGTCCATGCACTGCTTACAGGGTAAGGAAACCCATTTTGTAATTTGGGTGAATAATCCCTTTAACTGAACCAGGTGTGTGGTCTGTGAAGGCTAGACGCGGTGGTCCTTTGGTGTGTGTGTGTGTGTGTGTGTGTGTGTGTGTGTGTGTGTGTGTGTGTGTGTGTGTGTGTGTGTGTGTGTGTGTGTGTGTGTGTGTGTGTGTGTGTGTGTGGCACCACCCACCCATCATCTGGGGTTGTCAGTCAGTGTAAGTGAATAGGGGAGGCCTGCGGCGGGCCAGTGATGTCAGCGCTCCCTCACTAGAGCTGTCCCTGGATCGCTGTGATTTATGAGCTCATCTAAGCCTATCTCCAGGCCTTTCAGACACCTACACCTCTCTCTACCTCTATCCTCTCTCTCTTTCTCTCTCCTCTTTCTATCTCATTGTCTTGCTCTCTCTCTTACCTCTGCCTCAATTATTTTCTCAATTCTCATTTTGCTCTCTATAGTACATTCCTTTATCTGCTCTCTCTTTACCTCCCTCTTCCCTCCCCTTTCTCCCTTCCCCCCTCTTCCCTCACCTTTCCCCCTCCCCTTTCCCCCTTTCCCTTTCCCCCTCCCCTTTCCCCCTCTTCCCTCCCCTTTCTCCCTTTCCCCCTCTTCCCTCCCCTTTCCTCCTCCCCTTTCCCCCTCTTCCCTCCCCTTTCCCCCTCCCCTTTCCACCTCTTCCCTCACCCTTTCCTTCGTACATTATTTGATCTGCTCTCTCTATCTATCCCTTCCTCCATCTTCTTCCCCATCTCTCCTCTTTCTCTCTCTCTCCATCTCTCTCCCTCTGTCTGAGGAGCTGTAATGGGATGATAGAGGGGAAGTGTGTGGGCAGCAGTCAGGAGGCTGCAGTGCAATAGAGGGCCTCTCACCTCCCCAACCCCCAGCCATCCATCTCCATAAGCACAGATTGACTAGAAAGCAATAGCAGACCCCGACTCCTTATGACTACTCTCTCTCTCTCTCTCTCTCTCACACACACACACACACACACACACACACACACACACACACACACACACACACACACACACACACACACACACACACACACACACACACACACACACACACACACACACACACACACACACACACACACACACACACACACACACACACATACAGGTAATAGAGAGAGAGAAATAGCTCACTGAAACATTCACGGGTATTTTCAAACAGACAGCTACACACACACAAACACACAAAGAAACACAGAGATAGACAACACACACAACATAACAACACACTTAAAGGTACAGTCCATTCTTCCAAGCATTATCGGTGAAAGCTCCTGTATTTAACATCTAAATACCTCTTCAACACACATGAACATACATCCACATATCTCTCCCCATCACCTCATCTCTCAAACCTGGAAGACAACCCACAGCACATCCACTGACCCACATTCCTTCTCCAAAACCCCAAAAGCAATTTGTCCCACCAAAGCAGAGGCAAGGCAGCAAAGCTAATCGGAGCCATGATGAATGGATAAAAGACGAAGGACCCGAGCTAAACCCGAGAGTCGCACAGAGCTGCAAGGCACTAAATCACCAGATTATTGGTTTTTATGAGCGAAGCCCATGTGAAAATAATTGCTAATGTTCCAAGAGTAACCAGTGGAAACGAAGGTAATGGAGCCATTTATACATTCTGATTGCACTACATGGAAAACATCCATCCCATCTCCTCTCTGTTATTCCACCGCCCATAAAAACAGGCCAAGCAACATGGACGCTGCGGCCACCTATTAAAACCAATACCGTCACTAACATCTCCACAGGTTGTTGTTTCTTAGCCTTTGTTATTGTTCGCCAAGGGGCCGCGGCTGTGAGGCATAGATAGATATACATCAGCTTGCTAGAAACTAGGTTCATTTAGATAGACGGACAGGCTATCAGCTACTGTTGTTTGGAGATGATTAGACAATTAGACAGAGAATAAGATTGGGTTGTGGTGTGTGTGTGCGTGTGTTTGTGTATTTGCACAAGTACAAAAGTACACACACACACACACACACACACACACACACACACACACACACACACACACACACACACACACACACACACACACACACACACACACACACACACACACACACACACACACACACACACACACACACACACACACACACACACACACACACACACACACACACACACACACACACACACACACACTAACATTGGTACTCTTCTAATGGTGAGGCTGTATACACCCCATGTGATTGGAGGGAAGTGTATAGCTCTTATGCTGGCCTGTAATGAAGAGTGGTGTAGCTGCTGTGGTTATCCAGCAGGCCATAGACAGGCCTTTAGCACCAGCCTTAATCACACAGCGCTCCTCTCTTTGAAGCCTAGCCACAGGTCTGGAGGAAACAAAACAGCCATTTTCAACAGCCCACAAATAACCCATTCCATTTCCATCAAGAGCGCCACACAAAACCAGCCGTGCATGGGCCGGGCCAGTAATTTTCCACTATCGGGCACGGTGTGTGTGTGTGGGCCTGAAATGTGGTTTCACCCAAGTCGCTGTCACACAGCAGTCCAGATTGGTTTCAGCCCCTGTGGTTTGACCTTTCCCACCAGACAGGGAGCTGAGCCATAGGCAAACTGTGCATTTAGTGGTGTATGTGTGTGTACACTATTTTACATATGCACACACACACTAACCCACAAACCCAACTGCCTCCACATTGTAACCTAATGGCAGCCATATGACAGTACCCACACTCCCTATAACATCATAGCTCCCACATCTATGAACACACAACCCCTTTCACCCTCTAATAAACCCACTCTTAATCTACAGTTTGAAACCAACTTCCATGATATTGAAAGCATATACATTTTATAGAGTCAAAAGAAGAAGTCAAAACACTGGACAGATGTAAATGGCTCGTGTGGTTAATAAAAACCCAATCTAAGGTTTACAACGCTCCGTCTAATCCAGTCCACATTCGGTTAGAGAGACCCACAGAACAACCTGGGTGGTCTGGTCTGGCCCGGTCTCCTCCTCCTCCTCCATTTTGTAATCAGGTCAGGTCACCAACAGCTATTTTAGATACAGATCCGATCGAAGGTCAGTTTTGCATGTTAAGCTCTAATGGTCGAGGTTAGGGTATGGGGAGCTGATCCTAGATCTGTGCCTAAGGGAATATGTTAAAGGGGCTGAACAGAGGCTGAGATAGCGAGTTGTTGAAAAGAGTTTTTCTTCTTCTCTTTTGTTAAATGAGTCAGGGAACATCAATATGGCCGGAGTGTCAGTCAAGAATCTCCCAGCCCACTTCATCTAAAAGGCATCAAAATGATTTCATATTTAGATATTTAAAAGTAGCCCCATGTTGTTGAGATGAAAGGTATTCCATCTCAATCAGAAAACATCATAAACGATAGCTGTAGCTAATGTCAACAACTGATCAACTACTGTATTTCTCAAACATCATAAACGATAGCTGTAGCTAATGTCAACAACTGATCAACTACTGTATTTCTCAAACATCATAAACGATAGCTGTAGCTAATGTCAACAACTGATCAACTACTGTATTTCTCAAACATCATAAACGATAGCTGTAGCTAATGTCAACAACTGATCAACTACTGTATTTCTCAAACATCATAAACGATAGCTGTAGCTAATGTCAACAACTCATCAACTACTGTATTTCTCAAACATCATAAACGATAGCTGTAGCTAATGTCAACAACTCATCAACTACTGTATTTCTCAAACATCATAAACGATAGCTGTAGCTAATGTCAACAACTCATCAACTACTGTATTTCTCAAACATCATAAACGATAGCTGTAGCTAATGTCAACAACTCATCAACTACTGTATTTCTCAAACATCATAAACGATAGCTGTAGCTAATGTCAACAACTCATCAACTACTGTATTTCTCAAACATCATAAACGATAGCTGTAGCTAATGTCAACAACTGATCAACTACTGTATTTCTCAAACATCATAAACAATAGCCGTAGCTTGTTGAACAAGTAATTTAATTCCCAACAACTGCCTAATATACACAAATTTAACAAGTAATTTAACAATTCCCCAACAACTACCTAAGACACAAATATCTAAAGGGGTGAATGAGAATATGTACATATAAGTATATGGATGAACGATGGCCGAGCGGCATAGGCAAGGTGAAATAGATGGTATAAAATACACTATATACATGTGTTATGAGTAACGTAAGATATTTAAACATTGTTAAAATGGCATTATTTATAGTGGCATTGTTTAAAATGACGAGTGATCCATTTATTAAAGAGTCCAGTGATTGGGTCTCAGTACAGTATAACCATGTGATAATGAGTAATGTAAGATATGTAAACATTATTAAAGTGGCATTGTTTAAAGTGACTAGTGATCCATGTAGTAGTGATCAGGTCTCAATGTGTACAGCAGTCTCTCTGAGTTAGTGGTGGCTGTTTAGCAGTCTGATGGCCTTGAGATATAAGCCATTTCTCAATCTCTCGGTCCCAACTTTGATGCACCTGTACTGACCTCGCCTGGATGATAGCGGGGTGAACAGGCAGTGGTTCGGATGGTTGATGTCCTTTATGATCTTTGTGGCCTTCCTGTGACATCGGGTGCTGTAGGTGTCCTGGAGGGCAGGTAGTTTGCCCCCGGTGATGCGTTGTGTAGACCTCTGGAGAGCCTTGCGGTTGAGGGCGGAATAGTTGCCGTACCAGGCAGAGATACAGTCCGACAGGATGCTCTCGATTGTGCCTCTGTAAAAGTTTGTCAGGGTTTTAGGTGACAAGCCACATTTCTTCAGCCTCCTGAGGTTGAAGAGGCGCTGTTGCGCCTTCTTCACCACACTGTCTGTGTGGGTGGAGCATTTCAGTTTGTCTGTGATGTGTACGCAGAGGAACTTAAAACTTTCCACCTTCTCCACTGCTGTCCCTAGGGGGGTGCTCCCTCTGATGTTTCCTGAAGTCCACAATCATCTCCTTTGTTTTGTTGATGTTAAGTGAGAGGTTGTTTTCCTGACACCACACTCTGAGTGCCCTCACCACCTCCCTGTAGGCTGTCTGGTCGTTGTTGGTAACCACTACTGTTGTGTCGTTTGCAATTTGTATGATTGAGTTAGAGGCATGCATGGCCACACAGTCGTGGGTGAACAGGGAGTACAGGAGAGGGCTGAGCACACACCCTTGTGGGGCCCCAGTGTTTAGGGTCAGCGAAGTGGAGATGTTGTTTCCTACCTTCACCACCTGGGGGTGGCCCATCAGAAAGTCCAGGATCCAGTTGCACAGGGCGGGGTTGAGACCCAGGGCCTCCAGCTTGATGGTGAGCTTGGAGGGTACTATGGTGTTGAATGCTGAGCTGTAGTCGATGAACAGCATTCTTACATAGGTATTCCTCTTGTCCAGATGGTACAGGGCAGTGTGCAGTGTGATGGCGATTGCGGCATCTGTGGACCTGTTAGGGGCAGTATGCAACCTGAAGTGGGTCCACGGTGGCCGGTAAGGTGGAGGTGATATGATCCTTGACTCGTCTCTCAAAGCACTTCATGATGACAGAAGTGAGTGCTACAGGGCAGTAGTCAATTAGTTCAGTTAGTTCAGTTATCTTTGCCTTCTTGGGTATTTGTCTAACATCATAAACGATAGCTGTAGTTAACGTCGACAACTGATCAACTATTGTATTTCTTTACATGTGGGTGTAGTAGCAATGTGTTATCGCCACATTCAGAGGGTGAGGCTTGCAAAATAATGGAAAATGGTTACTTGTAAACTTTGCAGTTGCAGAGCACGCTTTACAGAGACACGCATAATGTTTCTACACCACAGACGTTCAAACAGGACAAGTAACACCCCTCATCTCCCTCAGAGTCTCAAAGACACTTTCCATTCCGCTTTTCTTTTTGCTTCTTCAGTCTGGTGCATAGAGGGTGACGCTTGTGCAAAGGTGTTGTGGTAGATCCGTTTCTACACTTCTCTTCCCTCCTTCCTTCCCTGAATCCTCAAGAGCATGGTGTGTACAAGAGAGTAGCTCTGCCCAGCCCCGGACACCTCGTCGGCTTCAGCTACATCCTGTCATAGCTGATTGACCACTGTCACGTGACTCAAGTATGTGGTTAGCAGGAGCTACAAACCAGGGCAAACAACACCTTGTGCGCTGTGTGTACATGTTCAGTTTCCAAGTGTCGGAACACAATAGCAACCACAGACACACACACAACATTACAGATATTTATGTGTGTGTGTGTGGTGTGAAACTCATCCGACACCTACACAGCCAGCCAGCCAGCCAGCCAGCCAGCCAGCCAGCCAGCCAGCCAAACGGCTGTACTTAGAGGATAGAGATAAGGACGGCTCTTCTTCCTGTTATCACACACCTAGACACTTTGACAGTGTGGCACAGACACAGAAATGAGATCGAGGGATAAGATGTCCACTTGGACTGCCAAGACCTGTGTAGATCTAGTTCAGGTTAGGGGAGGGAGGAGAAACTTCTACAACTGTTTCAATGTGCATACCTTTTTTATATTTACTATGTTCTTATTTATTTGTCCACGTTTACGTCCCATAGTGTCCCATAGTGTCCCATGGTGTCCCATGTGGTAAAGTAATATTGATCATTTTTGCTATGAACAATTTTCAAACACAATAAAACGGACAAAAAAAAGGCCAACCTCCGGTAATGACACCATGATGTGTATTTTTCACAGAGTGAAAAACAAAATCCCAGTTGCCATGACAACATGGCGTACTTAATAACCCATGCAAAAGTTGCCGTGGAACCGACCGTTGTACCCACACAGGAAGGCTGTCACGGCATGGTTTGAGGAGGGCCAAAAAAAACAACAACAACCCTATATTGTTTATAGCACACCGCTACGCACACACTGTCTGCAACAAACACAGCCCTCCACAAAGCGTCACATCCTGTGTAGATAGGAGGCCGCCGGAGAATAGGGCCTGCAAGCCACAATTGCATGCAGCGCTACCACATACAGTTTCCATGCGTGTCAAGCATCCGGAATGAGGCATCTGCTAACACTAATGCTATTAGTTCTGAGTCTCCCCGTTCCTCATTACATTCCCTTAAAAGCAATTATAACCTGTCAGGGAGACAGATACGCAGGCTAAATGTTATCCCGGCCTGTTTGAAGCTGACAGAAAGGGGATCTTCTGAAGGTTTTACAGAGCTCGAAGTCAAGCTGGGTTTGAGAAGCTGCTACTTGTGGTTTTTGGTTGTGGGCTTTCGCTCGAGATACAGCGTTTCACTTTCACAGTCAGCATATATCCAGGACGTTCAAGCCACAACTGGGCCTGTGAGATAAGAGGCACACTGAGAGAGGAAAAACACCTTAAATATAGTTGTGTGGCTGCAGTGTATGTACATGGTCTTGAGTGTGTGTCTGCATCTGTGTGTGTACCCTGCTTCTTCTCTGCAGTCCCTGTGTGTGTGTGTGTGTGTGTGTGTGTGTGTGTGTGTGTGTGTGTGTGTGTGTGTGTGTGTGTGTGTGTGTGTGTGTGTGTGTGTGTGTGTGTGTGTGTGTGTGTGTGTGTGTGTGTGTGTGTGTGTGTGTGTGTTGAGAAGACAGACGTGTGGTGATGTGATATCTCGGTCCCCTCAGTCTCTATCAGAGAGGAACTGGTGTCGTCCTCATTAGTTCTGCAGCTCTCATGAATCGCGCACCACATCTCCTTTTTACGAGACACACACACACACACA
>NW_025745887.1:71076-83576 GCF_021184085.1 Oncorhynchus gorbuscha | reverse complement strand
TTTATTATATTACAGACACCTCCATGTTTATTATGTTACAGACACCTCCATGTTTATTATATTACAGACACCTCCATGTTTATTATATTACAGACACCATGTTTATTATATTAGACACCTCCATGTTTATTATATTACAGACACCATGTTTATTATATTAGACACCTCCATGTTTATTATATTACAGACACCTCCATGTTTATTATATTACAGACACCTCCATGTTTATTATATTACAGACACCTCCATGTTTATTATGTTACAGACACCATGTTTATTATATTAGACACCTCCATGTTTATTATATTACAGACATCTCCATGTTTATTATATTACAGACACCTCCATGTTTATTATATTACAGACACCTCCATGTTTATTATATTACAGACACCTCCATGTTTATTATATTACAGACACCATGTTTATTATATTACAGACACCTCCATGTTTATTATGTTACAGACACTTCCATGTTTATTATATTACAGACACCTCCATGTTTATTATATTACAGACACCATGTTTATTATATTAGACACCTCCATGTTTATTATATTACAGACACCTCCATGTTTATTATATTACAGACACCTCCATGTTTATTATATTACAGACACCTCCATGTTTATTATGTTACAGACACCTCCATGTTTATTATATTACAGACACCATGTTTATTATATTAGACACCTCCATGTTTATTATATTACAGACACCATGTTTATTATATTACAGACACCTCCATGTTTATTATATTACAGACACCATGTTTATTATGTTACAGACACCTCCATGTTTATTATATTACAGACACCATGTTTATTATATTAGACACCTCCATGTTTATTATATTACAGACACCATGTTTATTATATTACAGACACCTCCATGTTTATTATATTACAGACACCATGTTTATTATATTACAGACACCTCCATGTTTATTATGTTACAGACACCTCCATGTTTATTATGTTACAGACACCTCCATGTTTATTATATTACAGACACCTCCATCTTTATTATTACAGACACCATGTTTATTATATTACAGACACCATGTTTATTATATTACAGACACCTCCATGTTTATTATATTACAGACACCTCCATGTTTATTATATTACAGACACCATGTTTATTATATTACAGACACCTCCATGTTTATTATATTACAGACACCTCCATGTTTATTATATTACAGACACCATGTTTATTATATTACAGACACCTCCATGTTTATTATATTACAGACACCTCCATGTTTATTATATTACAGACACCTCCATGTTTATTATATTACAGACACCTCCATGTTTATTATATTACAGACACCTCCATGTTTATTATATTACAGACACCTCCATGTTTATTATATTACAGACACCTCCATGTTTATTATATTACAGACACCTCCATGTTTATTATATTACAGACACCTCCATGTTTATTATATTACAGACACCTCCATGTTTATTATATTACAGACACCTCCATGTTTATTATATTACAGACACCTCCATGTTTATTATGTTACAGACACCATGTTTATTATATTACAGACACCATGTTTATTATATTACAGACACCTCCATGTTTATTATATTACAGACACCTCCATGTTTATTATATTACAGACACCTCCATGTTTATTATATTACAGACACCTCCATGTTTATTATGTTACAGACACCTCCATGTTTATTATATTACAGACACCATGTTTATTATATTACAGACACCTCCATGTGTATTATATTACAGACACCTCCATGTTTATTATATTACAGACACCATGTTTATTATATTACAGACACCTCCATGTTTATTATATTACAGACACCATGTTTATTATATTACAGACACCTCCATGTTTATTATATTACAGACACCATGTTTATTATATTAGACACCTCCATGTTTATTATGTTACAGACACCTCCATGTTTATTATGTTACAGACACCTCCATGTTTATTATATTACAGACACCATGTGTATTATATTACAGACACCTCCATGTTTATTATATTACAGACACCATGCTTATTATATTACAGACACCTCCATGTTTATTATATTACAGACACCTCCATGTTTATTATATTACAGACACCTCCATGTTTATTATATTACAGACACCTCCATGTTTATTATATTACAGACACCATGTGTATTATATTACAGACACCTCCATGTTTATTATATTACAGACACCATGTTTATTATATTACAGACACCTCCATGTTTATTATATTACAGACACCTCCATGTTTATTATATTACAGACACCTCCATGTTTATTATATTACAGACACCATGTTTATTATATTACAGACACCTCCATGTTTATTATGTTACAGACAGCTCCATGTGTATTATATTACAGACAGCTCCATGTTTATTATGTTACAGACACCATGTTTATTATATTACAGACACCTCCATGTTTATTATATTACAGACACCTCCATGTTTATTATATTACAGACACCTCCATGTTTATTATATTACAGACACCTCCATGTTTATTCTGTTACAGACACCATGTTTATTATATTACAGACACCATGTTTATTATATTACAGACACCTCCATGTTTATTATATTACAGACACCTCCATGTTTATTATGTTACAGACACCTCCATGTTTATTATATTACAGACACCTCCATGTTTATTATATTACAGACACCATGTTTATTATATTAGACACCTCCATGTTTATTATATTACAGACACCATGTTTATTATATTAGACACCTCCATGTTTATTATATTACAGACACCTCCATGTTTATTATATTACAGACACCTCCATGTTTATTATATTACAGACACCTCCATGTTTATTATGTTACAGACACCATGTTTATTATATTAGACACCTCCATGTTTATTATATTACAGACATCTCCATGTTTATTATATTACAGACACCTCCATGTTTATTATATTACAGACACCTCCATGTTTATTATATTACAGACACCTCCATGTTTATTATATTACAGACACCATGTTTATTATATTACAGACACCTCCATGTTTATTATGTTACAGACACTTCCATGTTTATTATATTACAGACACCTCCATGTTTATTATATTACAGACACCATGTTTATTATATTAGACACCTCCATGTTTATTATATTACAGACACCTCCATGTTTATTATATTACAGACACCTCCATGTTTATTATATTACAGACACCTCCATGTTTATTATGTTACAGACACCTCCATGTTTATTATATTACAGACACCATGTTTATTATATTAGACACCTCCATGTTTATTATATTACAGACACCATGTTTATTATATTACAGACACCTCCATGTTTATTATATTACAGACACCATGTTTATTATGTTACAGACACCTCCATGTTTATTATATTACAGACACCATGTTTATTATATTAGACACCTCCATGTTTATTATATTACAGACACCATGTTTATTATATTACAGACACCTCCATGTTTATTATATTACAGACACCATGTTTATTATATTACAGACACCTCCATGTTTATTATGTTACAGACACCTCCATGTTTATTATGTTACAGACACCTCCATGTTTATTATATTACAGACACCTCCATCTTTATTATTACAGACACCATGTTTATTATATTACAGACACCATGTTTATTATATTACAGACACCTCCATGTTTATTATATTACAGACACCTCCATGTTTATTATATTACAGACACCATGTTTATTATATTACAGACACCTCCATGTTTATTATATTACAGACACCTCCATGTTTATTATATTACAGACACCATGTTTATTATATTACAGACACCTCCATGTTTATTATATTACAGACACCTCCATGTTTATTATATTACAGACACCTCCATGTTTATTATATTACAGACACCTCCATGTTTATTATATTACAGACACCATGTTTATTATATTACAGACACCTCCATGTTTATTATGTTACAGACAGCTCCATGTGTATTATATTACAGACAGCTCCATGTTTATTATGTTACAGACACCTCCATGTTTATTATATTACAGACACCTCCATGTTTATTATATTACAGACACCTCCATGTTTATTATATTACAGACACCTCCATGTTTATTATATTACAGACACCTCCATGTTTATTCTGTTACAGACACCATGTTTATTATATTACAGACACCATGTTTATTATATTACAGACACCTCCATGTTTATTATATTACAGACACCATGTTTATTATATTACAGACACCTCCATGTTTATTATTACAGACACCTCCATGTTTATTATATTACAGACACCTCCATGTTTATTATATTACAGACACCTCCATGTTTATTATATTACAGACACCTCCATGTTTATTATGTTACAGACACCTCCATGTTTATTATATTACAGACACCTCCATGTTTATTATATTACAGACACCATGTTTATTATATTACAGACACCTCCATGTTTATTATATTACAGACACCATGTTTATTATATTACAGACACCTCCATGTTTATTATATTACAGACACCTCCATGTTTATTATATTACAGACACCTCCATGTTTATTATTACAGACACCTCCATGTTTATTATGTTACAGACACCTCCATGTTTATTATATTACAGACACCTCCATGTTTATTATGTTACAGACACCTCCATGTTTATTATATTACAGACACCTCCATGTTTATTATATTACAGACACCATGTTTATTATATTAGACACCTCCATGTTTATTATATTACAGACACCATGTTTATTATATTAGACACCTCCATGTTTATTATATTACAGACACCTCCATGTTTATTATATTACAGACACCTCCATGTTTATTATATTACAGACACCTCCATGTTTATTATGTTACAGACACCATGTTTATTATATTAGACACCTCCATGTTTATTATATTACAGACATCTCCATGTTTATTATATTACAGACACCTCCATGTTTATTATATTACAGACACCTCCATGTTTATTATATTACAGACACCTCCATGTTTATTATATTACAGACACCATGTTTATTATATTACAGACACCTCCATGTTTATTATGTTACAGACACTTCCATGTTTATTATATTACAGACACCTCCATGTTTATTATATTACAGACACCATGTTTATTATATTAGACACCTCCATGTTTATTATATTACAGACACCTCCATGTTTATTATGTTACAGACACCTCCATGTTTATTATATTACAGACACCATGTTTATTATATTACAGACACCTCCATGTTTATTATATTACAGACACCATGTTTATTATGTTACAGACACCTCCATGTTTATTATATTACAGACACCATGTTTATTATATTACAGACACCTCCATGTTTATTATATTACAGACACCATGTTTATTATATTACAGACACCTCCATGTTTATTATGTTACAGACACCTCCATGTTTATTATGTTACAGACACCTCCATGTTTATTATATTACAGACACCTCCATCTTTATTATTACAGACACCATGTTTATTATATTACAGACACCTCCATGTTTATTATATTACAGACATCTCCATGTTTATTATATTACAGACACCATGTTTATTATATTACAGACACCTCCATGTTTATTATATTACAGACACCTCCATGTTTATTATATTAGACACCTCCATGTTTATTATATTACAGACACCTCCATGTTTATTATATTAGACACCTCCATGTTTATTATTACAGACACCTCCATGTTTATTATTACAGACACCTCCATGTTTATTATATTACAGACACCTCCATGTTTATTATATTACAGACACCTCCATGTTTATTATATTACAGACACCTCCATGTTTATTATATTACAGACACCATGTTTATTATATTACAGACACCATGTTTATTATATTAGACACCTCCATGTTTATTATTACAGACACCTCCATGTTTATTATATTACAGACACCTCCATGTTTATTATATTACAGACACCTCCATGTTTATTATATTACAGACACCTCCATGTTTATTATATTACAGACACCTCCATGTTTATTCTGTTACAGACACCTCCATGTTTATTATATTACAGACACCATGTTTATTATATTACAGACACCTCCATGTTTATTATATTACAGACACCTCCATGTTTATTATATTACAGACACCTCCATGTTTATTATATTACAGACACCTCCATGTTTATTATGTTACAGACACCTCCATGTTTATTATATTACAGACACCTCCATGTTTATTATATTACAGACACCATGTGTATTATATTACAGACACCTCCATGTTTATTATGTTACAGACACCTCCATGTTTATTATATTACAGACACCATGTTTATTATATTACAGACACCTCCATGTTTATTATATTACAGACACCTCCATGTTTATTATATTACAGACACCATGTTTATTATTACAGACACCTCCATGTTTATTATGTTACAGACAGCTCCATGTGTATTATATTACAGACAGCTCCATGTTTATTATGTTACAGACACCATGTTTATTATATTACAGACACCTCCATGTTTATTATATTACAGACACCTCCATGTTTATTATATTACAGACACCTCCATGTTTATTATATTACAGACACCTCCATGTTTATTATGTTACAGACACCCATGTTTATTATATTACAGACACCATGTTTATTATATTACAGACACCTCCATGTTTATTATATTACAGACACCTCCATGTTTATTATGTTACAGACACCTCCATGTTTATTATATTACAGACACCTCCATGTTTATTATATTACAGACACCTCCATGTTTATTCTGTTACAGACACCTCCATGTTTATTATATTACAGACACCATGTTTATTATATTACAGACACCTCCATGTTTATTATATTACAGACACCTCCATGTTTATTATATTACAGACACCTCCATGTTTATTATATTACAGACACCTCCATGTTTATTATGTTACAGACACCTCCATGTTTATTATATTACAGACACCTCCATGTT
Organism: Oncorhynchus gorbuscha; assembly: GCF_021184085.1. Classification (NCBI taxonomy): domain Eukaryota; kingdom Metazoa; phylum Chordata; class Actinopteri; order Salmoniformes; family Salmonidae; genus Oncorhynchus; species Oncorhynchus gorbuscha. The sequence goes on along the minus strand of NW_025745887.1, from coordinate 76,564 downwards.
TATTATATTACAGACACCATGTGTATTATATTACAGACACCTCCATGTTTATTATGTTACAGACACCTCCATGTTTATTATATTACAGACACCATGTTTATTATATTACAGACACCTCCATGTTTATTATATTACAGACACCTCCATGTTTATTATATTACAGACACCATGTTTATTATTACAGACACCTCCATGTTTATTATGTTACAGACAGCTCCATGTGTATTATATTACAGACAGCTCCATGTTTATTATGTTACAGACACCATGTTTATTATATTACAGACACCTCCATGTTTATTATATTACAGACACCTCCATGTTTATTATATTACAGACACCTCCATGTTTATTATATTACAGACACCTCCATGTTTATTCTGTTACAGACACCATGTTTATTATATTACAGACACCATGTTTATTATATTACAGACACCTCCATGTTTATTATATTACAGACACCTCCATGTTTATTATGTTACAGACACCTCCATGTTTATTATATTACAGACACCTCCATGTTTATTATATTACAGACACCATGTTTATTATATTAGACACCTCCATGTTTATTATATTACAGACACCATGTTTATTATATTAGACACCTCCATGTTTATTATATTACAGACACCTCCATGTTTATTATATTACAGACACCTCCATGTTTATTATATTACAGACACCTCCATGTTTATTATGTTACAGACACCATGTTTATTATATTAGACACCTCCATGTTTATTATATTACAGACATCTCCATGTTTATTATATTACAGACACCTCCATGTTTATTATATTACAGACACCTCCATGTTTATTATATTACAGACACCTCCATGTTTATTATATTACAGACACCATGTTTATTATATTACAGACACCTCCATGTTTATTATGTTACAGACACTTCCATGTTTATTATATTACAGACACCTCCATGTTTATTATATTACAGACACCATGTTTATTATATTAGACACCTCCATGTTTATTATATTACAGACACCATGTTTATTATATTAGACACCTCCATGTTTATTATATTACAGACACCATGTTTATTATATTACAGACACCTCCATGTTTATTATATTACAGACACCATGTTTATTATGTTACAGACACCTCCATGTTTATTATATTACAGACACCATGTTTATTATATTAGACACCTCCATGTTTATTATATTACAGACACCATGTTTATTATATTACAGACACCTCCATGTTTATTATATTACAGACACCATGTTTATTATATTACAGACACCTCCATGTTTATTATGTTACAGACACCTCCATGTTTATTATATTACAGACACCTCCATCTTTATTATTACAGACACCATGTTTATTATATTACAGACACCATGTTTATTATATTACAGACACCTCCATGTTTATTATATTACAGACACCTCCATGTTTATTATATTACAGACACCATGTTTATTATATTACAGACACCTCCATGTTTATTATATTACAGACACCTCCATGTTTATTATATTAGACACCTCCATGTTTATTATATTACAGACACCTCCATGTTTATTATATTAGACACCTCCATGTTTATTATTACAGACACCTCCATGTTTATTATTACAGACACCTCCATGTTTATTATATTACAGACACCTCCATGTTTATTATATTACAGACACCTCCATGTTTATTATATTACAGACACCATGTTTATTATATTACAGACACCTCCATGTTTATTATATTAGACACCTCCATGTTTATTATTACAGACACCTCCATGTTTATTATATTACAGACACCTCCATGTTTATTATATTACAGACACCTCCATGTTTATTATATTACAGACACCTCCATGTTTATTATATTACAGACACCTCCATGTTTATTCTGTTACAGACACCTCCATGTTTATTATATTACAGACACCATGTTTATTATATTACAGACACCTCCATGTTTATTATATTACAGACACCTCCATGTTTATTATATTACAGACACCTCCATGTTTATTATATTACAGACACCTCCATGTTTATTATATTACAGACACCTCCATGTTTATTATATTACAGACACCTCCATGTTTATTATATTACAGACACCATGTGTATTATATTACAGACACCTCCATGTTTATTATGTTATAGACACCTCCATGTTTATTATATTACAGACACCATGTTTATTATATTACAGACACCTCCATGTTTATTATATTACAGACACCTCCATGTTTATTATATTACAGACACCATGTTTATTATTACAGACACCTCCATGTTTATTATGTTACAGACACCTCCATGTTTATTATTACAGACACCTCCATGTTTATTATATTACAGACACCTCCATGTTTATTATATTACAGACACCATGTTTATTATATTACAGACACCATGTTTATTATATTACAGACACCTCCATGTTCATTATATTACAGACACCTCCATGTTTATTATATTACAGACACCTCCATGTTTATTATATTACAGACACCATGTGTATTATATTACAGACACCATGTGTATTATATTACAGACACCTCCATGTTTATTATATTACAGACACCTCCATGTTTATTATATTACAGACACCATGTGTATTATATTACAGACACCATGTGTATTATATTACAGACACCTCCATGTTTATTATATTACAGACACCTCCATGTTTATTATATTACAGACACCATGTGTATTATATTACAGACACCTCCATGTTTATTATATTACAGACACCTCCATGTTTATTATATTACAGACACCTCCATGTTTATTATATTACAGACACCATGTGTATTATATTACAGACACCTCCATGTTTATTATATTACAGACACCTCCATGTTTATTCTATTACAGACACCTCCATGTTTATTATATTACAGACACCTCCATGTTTATTATATTACAGACACCTCCATGTTTATTATATTACAGACACCATGTTTATTATATTACAGACACCTCCATGTTTATTATATTACAGACACCTCCATGTTTATTATATTACAGACACCTCCATGTTTATTATATTACAGACACCTCCATGTTTATTATATTACAGACACCATGTTTATTATATTACAGACACCTCCATGTTTATTATTACAGACACCTCCATGTTTATTATATTACAGACACCTCCATGTTTATTATATTACAGACACCTCCATGTTTATTATATTACAGACACCTCCATGTTTATTATGTTACAGACACCTCCATGTTTATTATATTACAGACACCTCCATGTTTATTATGTTACAGACACCATGTTTATTATATTACAGACACCTCCATGTTTATTATATTACAGACACCATGTTTATTATATTACAGACACCTCCATGTTTATTATATTACAGACACCTCCATGTTTATTATATTACAGACACCTCCATGTTTATTATATTACAGACACCATGTTTATTATATTACAGACACCTCCATGTTTATTATATTACAGACACCTCCATGTTTATTATATTACAGACAGCTCCATGTGTATTATATTACAGACACCTCCATGTTTATTATATTACAGACACCTCCATGTTTATTATGTTACAGACACCTCCATGTGTATTATATTACAGACACCTCCATGTTTATTATATTACAGACACCTCCATGTTTATTATATTACAGACACCTCCATGTTTATTATATTACAGACACCTCCATGTTTATTATATTACAGACACCATGTTTATTATATTACAGACACCTCCATGTTTATTATGTTACAGACACCTCCATGTTTATTATGTTACAGACACCTCCATGTTTATTATGTTACAGACACCTCCATGTTTATTATATTACAGACACCATGTTTATTATATTACAGACACCATGTTTATTATATTACAGACACCTCCATGTTTATTATATTACAGACACCTCCATGTGTATTATATTACAGACACCTCCATGTTTATTATATTACAGACACCTCCATGTTTATTATATTACAGACACCATGTTTATTATATTACAGACACCTCCATGTTTATTATTACAGACACCTCCATGTTTATTATATTACAGACACCTCCATGTTTATTATATTACAGACACCTCCATGTTTATTATATTACAGACACCTCCATGTTTATTATGTTACAGACACCTCCATGTTTATTATATTACAGACACCTCCATGTTTATTATGTTACAGACACCATGTTTATTATATTACAGACACCTCCATGTTTATTATATTACAGACACCATGTTTATTATATTACAGACACCTCCATGTTTATTATATTACAGACACCTCCATGTTTATTATATTACAGACACCTCCATGTTTATTATATTACAGACACCATGTTTATTATATTACAGACACCTCCATGTTTATTATATTACAGACACCTCCATGTTTATTATATTACAGACAGCTCCATGTTTATTATATTACAGACACCTCCATGTTTATTATATTACAGACACCTCCATGTTTATTATGTTACAGACACCTCCATGTGTATTATATTACAGACACCTCCATGTTTATTATATTACAGACACCTCCATGTTTATTATATTACAGACACCTCCATGTTTATTATATTACAGACACCTCCATGTTTATTATATTACAGACACCATGTTTATTATATTACAGACACCTCCATGTTTATTATGTTACAGACACCTCCATGTTTATTATGTTACAGACACCTCCATGTTTATTATGTTACAGACACCTCCATGTTTATTATATTACAGACACCATGTTTATTATATTACAGACACCATGTTTATTATATTACAGACACCTCCATGTTTATTATATTACAGACACCTCCATGTGTATTATATTACAGACACCTCCATGTTTATTATATTACAGACACCTCCATGTTTATTATATTACAGACACCTCCATGTTTATTATATTACAGACACCTCCATGTTTATTATATTACAGACACCTCCATGTTTATTATATTACAGACACCATGTTTATTATATTACAGACACCATGTTTATTATATTACAGACACCATGTTTATTATATTACAGACACCTCCATGTTTATTATATTACAGACACCTCCATGTGTATTATATTACAGACACCTCCATGTTTATTATTACAGACACCTCCATGTTTATTATATTACAGACACCTCCATGTTTATTATATTACAGACACCTCCATGTTTATTATATTACAGACACCTCCATGTTTATTATATTACAGACACCTCCATGTTTATTATATTACAGACACCTCCATGTTTATTATATTACAGACACCTCCATGTGTATTATATTACAGACACCTCCATGTGTATTATATTACAGACACCTCCATGTTTATTATATTACAGACACTTCCATGTTTATTATATTACAGACACCTCCATGTTTATTATATTACAGACACCTCCATGTGTATTATATTACAGACACCTCCATGTTTATTATATTACAGACACCTCCATGTTTATTATGTTAC
>NW_025745887.1:20000-70576 GCF_021184085.1 Oncorhynchus gorbuscha | reverse complement strand
GTTTATTATATTACAGACACCTCCATGTTTATTATATTACAGACACCTCCATGTTTATTATATTACAGACACCTCCATGCATACTGTTAAATTTTTATTCGGTGAGCTAAACATGAAAATGAAATATGCAAAAATATTTACAAACATTCTTCTTAAAGATGTTTTTTGTACTAATGTTCCTGTCCCACGACAAGAAAAAACTTAAATACATGTAATTTTGTCCTTGAAACATTTAAGTGAAATGCTGTATAATTCCATCCATTCCTATGGAGGACTGCTCTACTGGGGAATGCCAATATGGCCGACGTGTTTTATTAAAGTTGAGATGCAGAGACATATCCTCACCCAATGCCACCACTTGTCGTGTTTAAATGTTTATCTGTTTCCATATACTTTCAGTTCAATTCTGTCTAAGACATGAAATGAACAGGAAGTCCAAAAGCATGTCCACTAAGCATGTGTTTGTGCTGTCTGAGGTCCCTGCTGTCTGAGGTCCCTGCTGTCTGAGGTCCCTGCTGTCTGAGGTCCCTGCTCTCTGAGGTCCCTGCTGTCTGAGGTCCCTGCTCTCTGAGGTCCCTGCTCTCTGAGGTCCCTGCTGTCTGAGGTCCCTGCTCTCTGAGGTCCCTGCTCTCTGAGGTCCCTGCTCTCTGAGGTCCCTGCTGTCTGAGGTCCCTGCTGTCTGAGGTCCCTGCTGTCTGAGGTCCCTGCTCTCTGAGGTCCCTGCAGTCTGAGGTCCCTGCAGTCTGAGGTCCCTGCAGTCTGAGGTCCCTGCAGTCTGAGGTCCCTACTGTCTGAGGTCCCTGCTGTCACAGACAATCCATTTTAGTCCCATCTGACGACATGTTGCAGAACATGATGGGATGCCACCTACGAAGACAGTCAAACAGTGTTTGGCCATCTAAATGATTTCTAACTCTGTACATAATACAGTACATGCATCCTACTGGGGTGCAATAAAAGCTGTTAGCAAAACCCCCAAATTAAAATGTAAAGCCATCATCACCCTCTACCATGATGAAATCCCCTATTAACTGAAGCAAGGAGTCAAAATGTGACAGGAAGGGATAAGAGGGATGCCAAACCCTAAGGGGATCCCTAACACTCTTTCTCTCTTCCTCCTTTCTCCCCCTGCTCCTCTTTCTCCCTCTCTATCCCTTTTTCCCTGAGGTTGTGTGCTCCCTGCAGGTGCCACATCTGCCAGCTTCCAGACTGCTGGCTGGGAGAGAGATAATCTAGGTAATCCCCCGTCATCCCAGCAGCTATCATAGTACTCTATAACCTCCTAATCCCTCTAATTCTCTAAGACTCTCTGCAGTCAGTCCGCTGCCTCACACACACACACACAGGGATCCATGTTGCCAGGCCATAGGCTGCAGGGAGTGGGGGGGATATGTATTATTATGTAGTTGTGTGTGCGTGCATGCTCTTCAGCTACTTCGCTTAATCAAGAAGGGAAGCTTGTGGCCTAAAGCCTGCCTGACCTAACCGCAGCTTTCAGGAACTTCCATCGACAGATCTGATAAACACACGAAGAAGAAAATGGAAAAAACCTCCAGCGAATAAGAAATAACGGTCTTCACATTTGTGACGCCTCCCATTCAAAAAGCAATATGAAAGTGTTAGCTACAGGGCCTTCAGGAAGTATTCACAACCCTTGACTTTTTCCACATTTTAGATTTTGTGTCACTGGTCTACACACAATACCCCATAATGTCAAAGTGCACTGGTCTACACACAATACCCCATAATGTCAAAGTGCACTGGTCTACACACAATACCCCATAATGTCAAAGTGTACTGGTCTACACACAATACCCCATAATGTCAAGTGGAATTATGTTTAGTCATTTTTTTTAATTAATCAAAAATGAAATGCTGAAATGTCAAGAAGTATTCAACCCATTTGTCACTGGTCTACACACAATACCCCATAATGTCAAAGTGCACTGGTCTAAATCATAATGTCAAAGGACTGGTACACACAATACCCCATAATGTCAAAAAAATGTGCTGAACAAGTCACATAATAATGTCAAAGTGCACTGGCACATAAGTTGCATGTGTGTAATAATCTTGTTTAATGTCGTGTACTGGACCCCATAATGTCAAGTGGAATTATGTTTAGTCATTTTTTTTAATTAATAAAAAATGAAATGCTGAAATGTCAAGAAGTATTCATCAGGAGTAAAAATGTGCTGAACAAGTCACATAATCTGTATCTTGTTTAACGTGACCTCATCTCTGTACCCCACATAGAATTATCTGTAATTGTATGTCGAGCAGTGAATTTCAAACACAGATTCAACCACAAAGACCAGGGAGATGTTCCAATGCCTCGCAAAGAAGGGCATTGAATATCCCTTTGAGAATGATGAAGTTAATAATTACACCTTGGATGGTGTATCAATACCCTCAGAGTAACTACAACTACAGTTGCCGGAGAGGAAGGAAACAGCTCAGGGATTTCACCATGAGGCTGATGGTGACTTTAAAACAGTTACCGGATTTAATGGCTGTGATGGGAGACAACTGAGGATGGATCAACAACATTGTAGATAGACCACAATACTAACCTAAATGACAGAGTGAAAACTGTGTAGCTCAGTTGGTAGAGCATGGCGCTTGTAACGCCAGGGTAGTGGGTTCGATCCCCGGGACCACCCATACGTAGAATGTATGCACACATGACTGTAAGTCGCTTTGGATAAAAGCGTCTGCTAAATGGCATATATTATTATATAAAAGAAGGAAGTCTGTACAGAAAAAAATATTTTCTAAAACATGCATCCTGTTTGCAACACGGCACTAAATTAAACTGCAAAAAATGTGGCAAAGCAATTCACTTAATGTTCTGAATACAAATAGTTATGTTTGGGGAAAATCACACAACTTAACTCAGTTAATATTTTCAAGCATGGTGGTGGATGCATCATGTTATGGGTATGCTTGTCCTCAGCAAGGACTGGGGAGTTCTTTAGGATAAAAAGAAATGGTACAGCACAGGCAAAGTCCTAGAGGAAAACCTGGTTCAGTCTCCTTTCCACAAGACACTTGAAAATCTATGGCAAGACTTAAAAATGGTTGTCTAGCAATGATCAACCACCAACTTGACAGAGCTTGAAGAATATATATATATTTGTGCAAATATTGTACAATCCAGGTGTGCAAAGCTCTGAGAGATTTGCAGCTGTAATCTCTGTAATTACAGCTGTAATCGCTGCCAATGGTGATTCAAATATGTGAATACTTATGTAAATTAGATATTTCTCTATTTCATTTTCAATAAATCTGCAAACATTTCTAAAAACATGTTTTCACTTTGTCATTATGGGGTAATGTGTGTAAATGGGTGAGAAAAAAACATATATTTAATCCATTTTGATTCCAGGCTGTAACACAACAAAATGTTCAAAACTGGACGTTCTAAATACGCGTTCTAATCACACTGGTTCTAATCACACTGGTTCAAATCACACTGGTTCTAATCACACTGGTTCTAATCACACTGGTTCTAATCACACTGGTTCAAATCACACTGGTTCTAATCACACTGGTTCAAATCACACTGGTTCTAATCACACTGGTTCTAATCACACTGGTTCTAATCACACTGGTTCTAATCACACTGGTTCAAATCACACTGGTTCTAATCACACTGGTTCTAATCACACTGGTTCAAATCACACTGGTTCTAATCACACTGGTTCAAATCACACTGGTTCTAATCACACTGGTTCTAATCACACTGGTTCTAATCACACTGGTTCTAATCACACTGGTTCAAATCACACTGGTTCTAATCACACTGGTTCTAATCACACTGGTTCTAATCACACTGGTTTGATCGTATGCTACAGGGACCACTGTAAAATGGGACCACAGTAGAAATGCGCCTATGTTTGGTCTCATTTAAATAGCCTGTAGGCTGCATTGGTCGGGAAAGGAGTCAACGGGTATGAAACCTTTCTGAAGGCACTGTAGCTGTTTACTTTGGCTGTATCTTAAACGAGGGACCGGAGGAAAGGAGGGATTTGACAAGAAGGCTAAATGAAAGGAAGATCTGAGTAGTAGCAGAAGCTAGCTAGCAGACCTTGATCAATAACCACTCCGTTTTACAGTGGACACTATTTTTTTTTAAATAAGCCATTTATAGGGCTGTAAACCTCAGACTCTGCTTGCTGACAGTTTATCACATAATCAATACACTCATCAAAGGAGCAAGGAGGGGAGAAAATACATCATCTCATCCCCGGCTGAGGAATTGTATATACTAATTACACTCCTCAGCAGTAGGGCTTAGGATGATACAGTCAGCGTATAGCCTCTAAGTAGGGAGAAAGAGCTGAATTGACAGGTCCGCTCGATGGTCTCTATACACGGAGGTCCACTAACACGCTAGTGGCCTCGCCCTTTCAACTCTGAGGGAGAGTAGCGGGGTGAAGGGTTAAAAGCGTTATTCTGCCTGCTCAGCTCTCTGGAGGATGGAGGGGGGAGATACGGGAGAGGGAGGTGGAGGAGGTTGGGGGTGTATTGATCAGAACAGGCTATTATCAAACAGGAAGCTGTTTATCATGTTGCCTGCTTGCTGGAGGAGCCGAGCTGGTCTGTAATGGAGCGTGGCCTTCTGCCCAATGCTTTCTGTCTCTCCATCTCCCTCGGTCTCTCCCTCTCTGTCTCTGTCTCTGTCTCCGTCTCTGTCTCTGTCTCTGTCTCTCCATCTCCCTCGGTCTCTCCCTCTCTGTCTCTCCATCTCCCTCGGTCTCTCCCTCTCTGTCTCTGTCTCTGTCTCTCCATCTACCTCGGTCTCTCCCTCTCTGTCTGTCTCTGTCTCCCTCTCTGTCTCTGTCTCTGCATCTACCTCGGTCTCTCCCTCTCTGTCTCTGTCTGTATCTCTCTCTGTCTCTGTCTCTGTCTCTATCTCTCTCTGTCTCTATTTCTCTCTGTCTCTCTCTGTCTCTGTCTCTCCCTCTCTGTCTCTATCTCCCTCTGTCTCTCTCTCTGTCTCTATCGCTCCCTCTCTGTCTCTATCTCTCTCTGTCTCTGTCTCTGTCTCTCTCTGTCTCTATCTCTCTCTGTCTCTCTCTATCTCTGTCTCTGTCTCTGTCTCTGTCTCTCTCTGTCTCTGTCTCTGTCTCTGTCTCTATCTCTCTCTGTCTCTATTTCTCTCTGTCTCTCTCTGTCTCTGTCTCTCCCTCTCTGTCTCTGTCTCTCCCTCTGTCTCTCTCTCTGTCTCTATCTCTCCCTCTGTCTCTCTCTCTGTCTCTATCGCTCCCTCTCTGTCTCTGTCTCTGTCTCTCTCTGTCTCTGTCTCTCTCTGTCTCTGTCTCTGTCTCTGTCTCTATTTCTCTCTGTCTCTCCCTCTGTCTATCTCTCCCTCTCTCTCTCTGTCTCTCTCTCTGTCTCTCTCTCTGTCTCTCTCTCTCTCTCTCTCTCTCTCTCTCTCTCTCTCTCTCTCTCTCTCTGTCTCTCTCTCTCTCTCTCTCTCTCTCTCTCTCTCTCTCTCTCTCTCTCTCTCTCTCTCTCTCTCTCTCTCTCTCTCTCTCTCTCTCTCTCTCTCTCTCTCTCTCTCTCTCTCTCTCTCCTGATGCATAATATTGATCCCTCCATCTCTGTCTCTCTCCGTCTCTCTAGTCACTTGTCCTTGTCCCTCTCCCTCCTTCTTTCCGACTCCCCTGTCTCTGGAAGGATTTTAGCCACCTGAGGTGCGATGCTGTGAGGAGGGAACTAAAGGGGGGAAGGGGGGGGACAGGTGGCTCATCCCCCCTCTTGGTTGTCAGCAGTGAAATATGGCGTCAGTTGTCTCCACACTCCTGATGACTTTCTTTACCCGACTTTGGATGGCGGTAGTAGCCATAGTGGAGATGGCGGCAGCGTCGCTAGCAAAGCATTAACGGCGAGGGCCTCCTGCGGGAGAGACAGCTCATCAAGCTCCCTCTTTCTGGGGAGGCAGCCAAGTGGAGTGTGACAAATCTCCATTTACTATGAGCGCTCCGGCACACAGGGGCAAGGGTAAAATTAGAAACTCCGACGCTCTGCTCCCCGCTGCTAATTCCATTTCGCGCAAATTAATAAGTGTTTTTCTTCCCTCCCCAGCCCCTCGCTCAATCGCTCTCACTCCTCTACTCTCCTTGACGAAACACATTATCCCCCCCAAAAAAAAATAAGCTCATACACTCGTAATGAGGCATTGTTAGGCAAATCCCAAGCTGGTTCCAGCATTGTTTACGGAATAAAGCTTAATTATCAGCTCTGAGAACCCTGCGTGCTGTTAGCTGCGGGGCAAGATACAACTTGTTGTTGTTGTTGCTTTTAATCTCTCCCATCATACCCATTCTCCTTTTGGTGTTTGTTGTCATCATCATTATCCGCTCCTATTGGAAGAGAAAACCACTCCTGATCATCATTATCCGCTCCTATTGGAAGAGAAAACCACTCCTGATAATTAGGTGATTCATTACAGAAATGACCCATTGTCAATTGAAGCACTGCTGGTAAATTAAGAAGCAAATATATTTGTTTATTCATAGATTATAGTGGCATATTTATCTGCTTCCTAATGCAGAAGTGTATCTTCAAATGGCTTCATTAACAGACCGAATGTAAATGTTTGCTTGTCAAGTGGATGGAGAGTATTACTACATATCCCTTTCAGCATTTAATGTTCATTCTTAAGTGTCGATTGACGCACCCGTCAAAATCCGTCTAAAATAGAGACATCTGTTATTTTGCATAGGCTGTGTCTTATGTCTTCCTCGTCTGCTATAGTGCTGTTTGTCAGACCAGGAGACACAGCCCAAAAACCTGTCTTCTCGCCAAAATGTCTGAATGGTTTGGGCCTAGAAAATAGATTTGGAAAGGTGAGATTCATGACGGTGTTCTGCATTTTGCTCTATGACCCCCACGAGCCCACGGACTGGTCTGAAGCCTGTACCGCAGGTGGGCCAACCTCTGTCTGTTGCGTTTGGTCTGCAAAGCAGTATGACCCCCACGAGCCCACGGACTGGTCTGAAGCCTGTACCGCAGGTGGGCCAACCTCTGTCTGTTGCGTTTGGTCTGCAAAGCAGTATGACCCCCACGAGCCCACGGACTGGTCTGAAGCCTGTACCGCAGGTGGGCCAACCTCTGTCTGTTGCGTTTGGTCTGCAAAGCAGTATGACCCCCACGAGCCCACGGACTGGTCTGAAGCCTGTACTGCAGGTGGGCCAACCTCTGTCTGTTGTGTTTGGTCTGCAAAGCAGTATGACCCCCACAAGCCCACGGACTGGTCTGAAGCCTGTACCGCAGGTGGGCCAACCTCTGTCTGTTGCGTTTGGTCTGCAAAGCAGTATGACCCCCACGAGCCCACGGACTGGTCTGAAGCCTGTACTGCAGGTGGGCCAACCTCTGTCTGTTGCGTTTGGTCTGCAAAGCAGTATGACCCCCACGAGCCCACGGACTGGTCTGAAGCCTGTACTGCAGGTGGGCCAACCTCTGTCTGTTGCGTTTGGTCTGCAAAGCAGTATGACCCCCCTGTCTGTTGCGTTTGGTCCCACGGACTGGTCTGAAGCCTGTACTGCAGGTGGGCCAACCTCTGTCTGTTGCGTTTGGTCTGCAAAGCAGCATGACCCCACGACGGAAAGGGGAGACTCACACAAACACCATTGTTTTCTCCGTTTTGCTTTATGACCCCCAGAAGTGTCATAGGACTCACCTGAATGTAACCCAGTACCGGTTTTAAAACATCTATGAAAGTAAGTGGCAACAAATGAAAGAGGTTAAATATGTGTCCCTCCAAGAAATATATGTATTATACAGTGCATTCCAAAAGTATTCAGATCCCTTGGCTTTTTCCACATTTTGTTACATTACAGCCTTGTTCTAAAATGGATGAAATATTTTTTTCTCATCAATTTACACACAATATTCCATAATGACAATGTGAAAACTGGCTTTAAGATTTGTTTACACACTTATTACAAATACCAAACAGAAATACCTTATTTGCACAAGTATTTAGACCCTTTGCTATGAGACTCGAATCAGGTGCGTCCTGATTCCATTGATCATCCTTGAGATATTTCCACAACTTGATTGGAGTCCACCTGTGGTAAAGTCAATTGATTGGACATGATTTGGAATATATCTGTCTATATAAGGTCCCACAGTTAACAGTGCATGTCAGAGCAAAAACCAAGCCATGAGGTTGAAGGAATTGTCCATAGAGCTCCGAGACAGGATTGTGTGGAGTCACAGATCTGGGCAAGGGTATCAAAGAATGTCTGAAGCATTGAAGATCCCCAAGAACACGGTGGCCTCCATCATTCTTAAATGGAAGAAGTTTGCAACCACCAAGACTCTTCCTAGAGCTGGCCGCCCAGCCAAACTGAGCAGTCGGGGGAGGAGGGACTTGGTCAGGGAGGTGACCAAGAATCCGATGCCACTCTGACAGAGCTCCAGAGTTCCTCTGTGGAGATGGGAGAACCTTCCAGAAGGACAACCATCTCTAAAGTAATTCACCAAACCGGCCTTTATGGTAGATTGGCCAGATGGAATCCACTCCTCAGTAAAAGGCACATGACAGCCTGCTTGGAGTTTGCCAAAAGGCACCGAAATACTCTCAGACCATGAGAAACAAGATTCTCTGGTCTGATGAAACCAAGATTGAACTCTGTGGCCTGAATGCCAAGCACCACGTGTGGAGGAAACCTGACACCATCCCTACGATGAAGCATGCTGGTAGCAGCATCATGCTGTGGGGATGCTTTTCAGCGGCAGGCACTGGGAGACTAGTCAGGATCGAGGGAAAGATGAACGGAGCAAAGTACAGAGAGATCCTTGATGAAAACCGATTCCAGACTCTCAGGACCTCAAATTGGGCCGAAGGTTCACATTCCAACAGGACAACGACCCTAAGCACACAGCCAAGACAACGTAGGAGTGGCTTCAGGACAAGTCTCTGAACGTCCTTGAGTGGCCTAGCCAGAGCCCAGACTTGAACTTGTGTAAAAAATAGCTCTTCAGCGACGCTACCCATTCTTCCCTGACAGAGCTTAAGAGGATCTTCAGGGAAGAATGGGAGAAACTCCCCAAATACAGGTGTGCCAAGCTTGTAGTATCATACCAAAGAAGAGTCAATGCTGTAATCGCTGCCAAATAAATAAATGGACATTTTGGATATATAAGGACGGAATTAATCGAACAAAAAGACCATTTGTGATGTTTATGGGACATATTGGAGTGCTAACAGAAGAAGCTCGTCAAAGGTAAGGCATGAATTATATCGTTATTTCTGAGTTTTGCGTCGCGCCTGGCGGGATGAAATATGATTGTCTCTGTTTGTTTGATGGGGTGCTGTCCTCAGATAATAGCATGGTTTGCTTTCGCCGTAAAGCCTTTTTGAAATGGTGGCTGTATTAACAAGAAGTAAGCTTTCATTTGGTCTATTGCACTTGTGATTGTATGAAAGTTAAATATTTCTAATAATTTAATTTGAAATTGGCGCTCTGCCATTTCACCGGATGTTGTCAAATCAATCCCGTTAACAGGATTTGATCCCTAAGAAGTTTTAAGAGCAAATTCTTATTTACAATGACAGCCTACACCGGCCGAACCCGAACGACGCTGGGCCAATTGTGCGCCGCCCTACGGGACTCCCAATCCCGGCCGGTTGTGATACAGCCTGGAATCGAACCAGGGTGTCTGTAGTTCGCCACTCGGGATATATTTCCTGAGGTTTCTTATATCTCCTAGATATCGGATAGACACTTCAAAGCCTTATTCCCTCTGATGTATTTTTTGACCGTCTGTTTTGCCATATATGAATGTGTTTTTCAATGCGTTTCTATGGGTTACAGTTGTAAAGACCAAATTCAATATTTTATCAAATATTACAAATAAAATGCAATTGATACTTACAGGGGTCCTAAAATTAAAAATCAAATAGCTCAATGATCCATAGTATGACCCCCCACCCCAACAGCCTGGACTTTTATAGGTTTTAAGGCCAAGAGGGTATCTGTGTCTCAAGGTTACCACACAGTCGTTACAGACCAAGGGAGACAGTTTCCAATGAGTGTTTCTATCATCTCTATAATGGTGTAGAAATTGTACCAGCCACCAATGATGCCAAAGACATACACAGGAAGTATAAATGCAATGCTATTATCAGTAATTAGACGTTAGTGCTAGCCAGCTCTATAGTAGGCTATCGATAGCAGGAGCCAAGAGGTAAGAGATAGGCTAGTCCCCTCAGATAGAAGAGCGATTAGCAGCCCTTCATGGAACGAAAACATCACAAATCAATAGGACACTGGGGTGAATCAATACGTTGCACAGTTAACCCTTCACGGCTTGCGCTCATCTGGCTGGCTCATATCAGGGGCTTTTTGTAGCTAGCCTATAGCTAGCGTTGTTAGTCCACTGTATAGTGCAGTCATAAAACATGCATTACTGGTCTGTCACAGATGTGATGAGTTAATGCTAGCTGCTAATGAATATGAATGTTGTGGCTATAAATGTAGCTCTGTTTCATTACATTCCTTTATACTTCAGTGGGCTCTGAAAGGTTACTCTCAATGAAAGGTAAATCTGTAGTGTGCTAGGGGGAAAGCACACGGTGTAAGCTCTAAACTGAAACTGACTGCTAACCATATGATCTGAAAACAGACTGAGCGCCACACAAACACAGAATGACTTCAATTATTAGTATGGGCCCAGTTTCTCGTATACAAAACATATTGCATTGGCTGCCGTGGGATTATACTGTCTATAATGGTTTGCATAGGACGACTAGTTTATCAGCATTAATACTTTGTCAACATAAACCAGACATATTTGATTATTTCTCTATAATATCAGTCAGAATCCCAACATTACAGTCCCACAATGGAATTGTAATCATACTGTATATAACATTACATTTATTTTCTCATATGACCATATATGATTACTAGGTTATTATGTCTCATTTTAGAATAGAGCCATGGAATGATTTAACACTGTGCCCAAGCTGTCCCCCTGTAGGATATCCCTAGCTACTGGCCCCCTGTAGGATATACCTAGCTACTGGCACTCTGTAGCAGATACCTAGCTACTGGCCCCCTGTAGGAGATACCTAGCTACTGGCCCCCTGTAGGAGATACCTAGCTACTGGCACTCTGTAGCAGATACCTAGCTACTGGCCCCCTGTAGGAGATACCTAGCTACTGGCCATCTGTAGGAGATACCTAGCTACTGGCCCCCTGTAGGAGATACCTAGCTACTGGCCCTCTGTAGGAGATACCTAGCTACCTAGCTAATGGCCCCCTGTAGGAGATACCTAGCTACTGGCTCCCTGTATGAGATTTTTTTATTTATTTATTTATTTCAACTTTATTTAACCAGGTAGGCTAGTTGAGAACAAGTTCTCATTTGCAACTGCGACCTGGCCAAGACAAAGCATAGCAGTGTGAGCAGACAACACAGAGTTACAAATGGAGTAAACAATTAACAAGTCAATAACACAGTAGAAAAAATGGGGGAGTCTATATACAATGTGTGCAAAAGGCATGAGGAGGTAGGCGAATAATTACAATTTTGCAGATTAACACTGGAGTGATAAATGATCAGATGGTCATGTACAGGTAGAGATATTGGTGTGCAAAAGAGCAGAAAAGTAAATAAATAAAAACAGTATGGGGATGGGGTTGGTGAAAATGGGTGGGCTATTTACCAATAGACTATGTACAGCTGCAGCGATCGGTTAGCTGCTCAGATAGCTGATGTTTGAAGTTGGTGAGGGAGATAAAAGTCTCCAGCTTCAGCGATTTTTGCAGTTCGTTCCAGTCACAGGCAGCAGAGTACTGGAACGAAAGGCGGCCAAATGAGGTGTTGGCTTTAGGGATGATCAGTGAGATACACCTGCTGGAGTGCGTGCTACGGATGGGTGTTGCCATCGTGACCAGTGAACTGAGATAAGGCAGAGCTTTACCTAGCATGGACTTGAAGATGACTTGGAGCCAGTGGGTCTGGCGACGAATATGTAGCGAGGGCCAGCCGACTAGAGCATACAAGTCACAGTGGTGGGTGGTATAAGGTGCTTTAGTGACAAAACGGATGGCACTGTGATAGACCTCATCCAGTTTGCTGAGTAGAGTGTTGGAAGATTTTGTAGATGACATCGCCAAAGTCGAGGATCGGTAGGATAGTCAGTTTTACGAGGGTAAGCTTGGCGGCGTGAGTGAAGGCGGAATAGAAAGCCGACTCTTGATTTGATTTTCGATTGGAGATGTTTGATATGAGTCTGGAAGGAGAGTTTGCAGTCTAGCCAGACACCTAGGTACTTATAGATGTCCACATATTCAAGAGATACTTGAAGATACTTAGCTACTGGCACCCTGTAGGAGATACCTACCTACTGGCCCCCTGTATGAGATACTTAGCTACTGGCCCTCTGTAGGAGATACTTAGCTACTGGCCCTCTGTAGGAGATACTTAGCTACTGGCACTCTGTAGGAGATACCTAGCTACCTAGCTACTGGCCCCCTGTAGGAGATACCGAGCTACTGGCCCCCTGTAGGAGATACCTAGCTACTGGCACTATGTAGGAGATACCTAGCTACTGGCACTATGTAGGAGACACCTAGCTACTGGCACTATGTAGGAGATACCTGGCTACTGCCCCCTGTAGGAGATACCTGGCTACTGGCCCCCTGTAGGAGATACCTGGCTACTGGCCCCCTGTAGGAGATACCTGGCTACTGGCCCCCTGTAGGAGATACCTGGCTACTGGCCCCCTGTAGGAGATACCTGGCTACTGAGGAAACAAGATGTCACACTGGTCTGTCTGCCTGTCTGGAGATTGAAAGTGGAGGAGTGAGTCGGGATTTGAACAAGCAGACAAGTGTATACGGCTCAACCACTTGACAGGAGGTTCCAAGGGAAGGTAAGCAAGGTAGTTAAACAGAACACCGAGAACCCAAACCACAAGACAAACAGCTAGTGGGGAAGTTTGAGCGATAATGATTGAAGCACAGTGGCAGTTTCCATGATGAAGACGTAGGTGTGGCACAACGGGCCACTGTGCCTTACAGTCACCCGTTCACTCTCATACAGCTAGAACACCACATCCTGTACCCAGCAGTCTATTCTGAGAAGGGTGGGCACCATGCACAGGTCACGTACTTTCAGTTTGAGGTCAGACCTGGATGATTATTGGCTGACTCAGAACAATACAGTACCTACCTCCTCCACACAGTGATTTGCGTGAATTTAGTTATGAAAATGTGCTTTGTGCCATGAAAGTAAATGTATTGGTTTCACCAAAGTTATTTATATACCAGTGAGCCCAAGACATTGAAAATAAATGACATTTTAACGTCTTTTCAACCAAAAATACACATTTTCAATGTCTTTTGCTCATATAATGTTTTGTTGTTGTAAGTCTACATGAAATCAAGCCCATCATATGCAAAGCAGTTATCAGGACAGTTATTAAACCTACTAGGGGAAAGTGTCTGGTCATCAGGACAGTTATCAAACTTTTTAATAGGGGAAAGTGTCTGGTCATCAGGACAGTTATTAAACCTACTAGGGGAAAGTGTCTGGTCATCAGGACAGTTATTAAACCTACTAGGGGAAACTGTCTGGTCATCAGGACAGTTATTAAACCTACTAGGGGAAAGTGTCTGGTCATCAGGACAGTTATTAAACCTACTAGGGGAAAGTGTCTGGTCATCAGGACAGTTATTAAACCTACTAGGGGAAAGTGTCTGGTCATCAGGACAGTTATTAAACCTACTAGGGGAAGTGTCTGGTCATCAGGACAGTTATTAAACTTAATAGGGGAAAGTGTCTGGTCATCAGGACAGTTATCAAACTTAATAGGGGAAAGTGTCTGGTCATCAGGACAGTTATCAAACTTAATAGGGGAAAGTGTCTGGTCATCAGGACAGTTATTAAACCTACTAGGGGAAAGTGTCTGGTCATCAGGACAGTTATTAAACCTACTAGGGGAAACTGTCTGGTCATCAGGACAGTTATTAAACTTAATAGGGGAAAGTGTCTGGTCATCAGGACAGTTATCAAACTTAATAGGGGAAAGTGTCTGGTCATCAGGACAGTTATCAAACTTAATAGGGGAAAGTGTCTGGTCATCAGGACAGTTATCAAACTTAATAGGGGAAAGTGTCTGGTCATCAGGACAGTTATTAAACCTACTAGGGGAAAGTGTCTGGTCATCAGGACAGTTATTAAACCTACTAAGGGAAAGTGTCTGGTCATCAGGACAGTTATTAAACCTACTAGGGGAAAGTGTCTGGTCATCAGGACAGTTATTAAACCTACTAAGGGAAAGTGTCTGGTCATCAGGACAGTTATCAAACCTACTAGGGGAAAGTGTCAGGAAACAGTTCACAGTACTGAACCTATCAGAGGTAATGGCAGTAAACCTAGACAGGAAGTAGTAGTCTGGTGAACCTACAAAACAGAGAGTCAGTCAACAGTAGTGAACAGAGGAAATAGCAGTCTACAACAGTGTATCTACATACAAGTCCACAACATTGAATCTATAAGTAGAAATAGCAGAGTAGTGAATCTACAAAACCAAACGGTAGTTTGGCCCACAGAATCAGTCTACCACAACACATCACCTGTCATTGCAGGAGATGCCAGTCTACAGGTGCTTTAATAATTCAACAGGAATTTTATGCACAAATACCAGAGCTGGCCAAGCCATTTGTAGATAATCCCCTGGACCTAGCCAGTTATTAAAGATGGAAATTATATATTCATAACACAGGATATTGCAGCTTGTTTATTTATAGCTGGTTCCATTTTTCAGTGGTATTTTGTCAGAATACTTCCAAGCCATCTACCTTGCTTTGCCCTGGGCGGAAAAAATAAAATAAATAAATTTGGGATGGCTAAATTGAAAGAGCAGTTTTTCCATTATTTCCAGGTTGGAACACAACCAGCCTATTTCCTTGTTTGTGTGTGACTCGACTTCACAATGAGGGATGTCTCTTTCTCTCACTTAGCCTGGCTGTTTGGCTCAGCTCTGTCGTCGAGGGACAAGGAGACGCTAGTGTGAGCTAGGCCACAACATCGCACAGAATAGTCACTGGCTGCCAAGGAGAAAATGTGCATCTGAACAACAATGTGACAGGTTGAACGCTGGTGTGTGTGTGTGTGTGTGTGTGTGTGTGTGTGTGTGTGTGTGTGTGTGTGTGTGTGTGTGTGTGTGTGTGTGTGTGTGTGTGTGTGTGTGTGTGTGTGTGTGTGTGTGTGTGTGTGTGTGTGTGTGTGTGTGTGTGTGTGTGTGTGTGTGTGTGTGTGTGTGTGTACAGGGTTTAATACAAAAGCCTCAGCTCAAAGGATAATGAAAGACCCCTACATGCCCTATAATGACAAAGTGAAATGTTTGCACTTTCTTGAAAATTAAATATTATTTTCAAAATTCTTCAAGCTCTGTCAAATTGTGTTTTGATCATTGTTAGACAACCATTTTCAGGTCTTACCATATATTTTCAAGTAGATTTAAGTCAAAACTGTAACTCGGCCACTCAGGAACATTCAATGTCTTCTTGTGTTTTAGGTTTTTGTCCAGTGTTTTAGGTTTTTGTCCTGCTGAAAGATGAATTCATCTTCCAGTGTCTGGTGAAAAGCAGACTGAGCCAGGTTTCCCTCTAGGATTTTGCCTGTGCTTAGCTCCAGCATATGTTTCTTTTTATCCTGAAAACTACCCAGTCTTTAATGATTATAAGCATACCCATAACCTGATGCAGCCACCACTATGCTTGCAAATATGGAGAGTGGTACTTAGTGATGTGTTGTATTGGGTTTGTCCCCAAACATAACGCTTTGTATTTAGGACATCAAGTTAATTTCTTTGCCACGTTTTGCAGTTTTACTTTAGTGACTTATTGCAAACAGGATGCATGTTTTGGGATATTTTTATTCTGTACAGGCTTCTTTTCACTCTGTCATTTAGATTATTATTATGGAATAACTACAATGTTGTTCTTCCATCCTAATTTTTCTCATATCACAGCCATTAAACTCTGTAAATGTTTTAAAGTCACCCTTGGCCTCATGGTGAAATCCCTGAATGGTTTCCTTCCTCTCCCTTCCTCTCCTCCCTTCCCCTCCCTCTCTAACTTTAAGCATCAACTGTCAGAGCAGCTCACAGATCACTGCACCTGTACATAGCCCACCTGTATGTATATCTTGTACCATCTGTATGTATATCTACAGTGCCTTGTGAAAGTTCACTGAGCTCGAGCTGTTTTGCAAGGAGGAATGGGAAAAAATGTCAGTCTCTCGATGTGCAAAACTGATAGAGACATACCCCAAGAGACTTACAGCTGTAATCGCAGCAAAAGGTGGCGCTACAAAGTATTAACTTAAGGGGGCTGAATAATTTTGCACACCCAATTTTTCAGTTTTTGATTTGTTAAAAAAGTTTGAAATATCCAATAAATGTCGTTCCACTTCATGATTGTGTCCCACTTGTTGTTGATTCTTCACAAAAAAATACAGTTGTATACCTTTATGTTTGAAGCCTGAAATGTGGCAAAAGGTCGCAAAGTTCAAGGGGGCCGAATACTTTCGCAAGGCACTGTATATATCTTGCTTTGTCTTGGCCAGGTCGCAGTTGTAAATGAGAACTTGTTCTCAACTGGCCTACCTGGTTAAATAAAGGAAATAACATTTTTTTAAAGATAATTGTTTGTGTGCGGTACAGAGATGAGGTAGTCATTCAAAAATATTGTTAAACACTATTATTGCACACAGAGTGAGCAACTTTAATGACTCGTTAAGCCAATTTTTACTCCTGAACGTATTTATGCTTGCCATAAACGAGTTGAATACTTCTTGACTCAAGATATGTCAGCTTTTAATGTTTTATTCATTTGTTTAAAAAACAGCCAGTGTGTAGGCCAGTGACCAAAACTCTCAATTTAATCATTTTAAATTCAGGTGGTAACACAACAACATGTGGAATAAGTTAAGGGGTGTGAATGCTGTCTGAAAGCACTGAATATCACTCTGAATACAGTAGACCAAACATATCTCACTCTGAATACAGTAGACCAAACATATCTCACTCTGAATACAGTAGACCAAACATATCTCACTCTGAATACAGTAGACCAAACATATCTCACTCTGAATACAGTAGACCAAACATATCTCACTCTGAATACAGTAGACCAAACATATCTCACTCTGAATACAGTAGACCAAACATATCTCACTCTGAATACAGTAGACCAAACATATCTCACTCTGAATACAGTAGACCAAACATATCTCACTCTGAATACAGTAGACCAAACATATCTCACTCTGAATACAGTAGACCAAACATATCTCACTCTGAATACAGTAGACCAAACATCTCACTCTGAATACAGTAGACCAAACATATCTCACTCTGAATACAGTAGACCAAACATATCTCACTCTGAATACAGTAGACCAAACATCTCACTCTGAATACAGTAGACCAAACATCTCACTCTGAATACAGTAGACCAAACATATCTCACTCTGAATACAGTAGACCAAACATATCTCACTCTGAATACAGTAGACCAAACATATCTCACTCTGAATACAGTAGACCAAACATCTCACTCTGAATACAGTAGACCAAACATATCTCACTCTGAATACAGTAGACCAAACATATCTCACTCTGAATACAGTAGACCAAACATATCTCACTCTGAATACAGTAGACCAAACATATCTCACTCTGAATACAGTAGACCAAACATATCTCACTCTGAATACAGTAGACCAAACATATCTCACTCTGAATACAGTAGACCAAACATATCTCACTCTGAATACAGTAGACCAAACATATCTCACTCTGAATACAGTAGACCAAACATATCTCACTCTGAATACAGTAGACCAAACATATCTCACTCTGAATACAGTAGACCAAACATCTCACTCTGAATACAGTAGACCAAACATATCTCACTCTGAATACAGTAGACCAAACATCTCTCACTCTGAATACAGTAGACCAAACATCTCACTCTGAATACAGTAAACCAAACATCTCACTCTGAATACAGTAGACCAAACATCTCACTCTGAATACAGTAGACCAAACATATCTCACTCTGAATACAGTAGACCAAACATCTCTCACTCTGAATACAGTAGACCAAACATATCTCACTCTGAATACAGTAGACCAAACATATACTTGTCGATAGTCAATATTCACGGAATAATAAAGAATTTCCCGTATTAATAATAAATAATTCCCCAACCATGCCCACAAACTGGGGAAAACAAACATGATTTCCTATTGAAATAAATAAGAAATAACAGAAATAACAAAACGTGCTGAAAAGCTGCTGTGTTGTTAAATGTACATGTAACCAGGTCAAACATCCCGATCAACGGTTCAAAAGGCTCCCTCGTAGGGAAATAGAGACTGAGAGAAGAGCCCTGTGGCTTCAGGCTAATCGGAGTGGGAGAGTGGGAAATGTGGGGACCTCATATCCAAGTAGGCTACACACAGCTTTATGTGTGTGGAAAACATTTCATCACAGGTAAGAAGTTGAACTTGTTTAGCATAATCCGTTTGTAACTCCACTCACTACTTGTAGCAATATATCACATTTGATTGTGTAGTTGGTCTTGGCTAGCTTAATGTTCTGGTCGGTAGCTAGCTACTACCTGTCAGGGCAAGGAGATTGAGGTTGTAACCTCATAAATATCTTGGAATTTTAATTGATGATGGCCTCTTTTAAATTGCATATTCAACAACGTACAAAAAAATTGAAGCTGAAATTGGGATTTTATTTTAGGAATAAGGCCTGTTTTTCTTTTGAAGCCAGAAGGAGGCTCGTATCAGCTACATTTATGCCTTTAATAGACTATGGGGATATTTTATATATGAATGCTTCCGCTCAGTGTTTGAAATCAATTGACTCCCTTTACCATGGCACTTTGAGATTTATTTTAAACTGCAAAACCCTTACGCACCACTACACTTTGTATACCAGGGTTGGCTGGCCTTCTCTAGTCACTCGTAGGCTCAGTCACTGGTAAACTTTTATTTACAAAGCCAGTTTGGGTTTACTACCTTTTTATTTGTGCATTTTTATTGTTCAGAAATGTGGTGGGTCGTCTCTTCGTTCGCTGGACTTTATCCTGCTAACTGTTCCAAATGTCCGAACTTAATTTGGTAAAAGGGCTTTTATGTCCTCTGCTCCATCGTCTTGGAACACCTTACAAAATACTTTTAAACTGGAAGAACTTGTCCCGAATGGTGTTTTTAAATCACTGATGAAGGATTTTGAGACTGATTCCCTGACCTGTCAATGTTTTTAATTAGCTGTTTTATACTCTTGTGAATTCAATGTTTTTTACTAGATTACTTGTAGTTTTTTCATGTTGTCTGTCTGTAATTCTTTTGTAATGACTTGGTGCTGCCTATCTTGGCCAGGGCGCTCTTGAAAAACAGACTTTAATCTCAATGAGCCCTTCCTGGTTAAATAAAGGTTAAATAAAATAAATAAATAGCTAGCCCTCACTCACACGGCTGCTAGGACCGCCATGAAGAGGAGCATGATGGAAGCTCTACATTATTACATGTTTCTAAGGAGTGACAGCATGATGGAAGCTCTACATTATTACATGTTTCTAAGGAGTGGCAACATGATGGAAGCTCTACATTATTACATGTTTCTAAGGAGTGGCAACATGATGGAAGCTCTACATTATTACATGTTTCTAAGGAGTGACAATGTTCTGAAGGAGGCAATGTTGAAAAGTCCTCTTTAAACATGTTCTAGTTTTCTTAAATTCAGCTTTGTAATTTACCAAAACAAGCTGACAACAAGAAAATAGCATTTGAAAAAGGTCAAGATTTTGCTGTGAGACAATGGGGTAACCTAGGTAACCACAGGTTGTTTGCCCCACAGGCGGGCGGGGCCACGACGTTCTATCTAATATCGACTGGGACAGTCTCCCTCTGAATACTGCCAGCTCAGGATGAGTAAGAAAGTATTACTTCCAGCCACCTTATGTATTCATCTTTGACTTTGTGTATTCATATCATCATACAAATCACACAATGAATTGTGTCACCCCAGTTACCTTAGCATCTTCCAGGTCAAAACCAAGGACTGATTGTCCCCATAAAGCTGTATGTGTTTTTGTTGCCCTCTGCCCTCTGTTCCCCAGTGACACACAGACGAATCTGGGCCCATCCTCCTCCTGGAGACATTCTATCATCCCAAAACGTCAAAGTAAATGAGCTGTAGCGAAAAGCTTTACGAAAGTCATTGACCAGAACCTCCAATGAGCCAAAGAGACACTCGAACATTTAACAAAAACCTCTCAGCTCAGAGGTATTCTATCCCATTTTCCCCTTCCAAAGCTGTTGTTACAGAACATTTGCTGCTACTTAGCGGTGGACGTTCAGATTGAGATGTGCCGAGGCCCATCCGCCACCCTCCCACAGTCAGAATGGCAAAAAGAAGAGTAGAGAAAAGAAAATGGCATCCATCCAAAAAGCCTTTGTCTTCAATTGTTAAAGATGCCGGTTCCAGCGCCACCCTCTAATAGGAAAGCGCCTACCTGATTGGCTAGCCGTTGACGGGTCAATCAGGGAAAAGGTCGGCGGGTTTGGGAGAGGTACGACACCCGAGAGCCTCTTAATCTCCCTCGTCTTTTAAAGAGGGATTTTGGATGAACAAGCTGGGAAACCATTACCCTCCACAACACACACTCAGCGTTCCCCCTCGGTCCAAGGGCAGAGGGCCCTGGCAGCGCGCCCGCCGGCACACAGACATAAGAGCCCGCCTCTGGCACCTGCCACTTAGACTCCGATGGGCGTCTAATGTAACCTCACCCTGCTCTGAAGGATGTTTACAAGGTCACTCCTGCCTGCATGCCGTCCACACTCTACTCTCTCCTCTTCCATTTCCCCTCCCTCCCTTGAGGCAGCGAAAAATCAAAGTAATGGATGTATGGCAGAACCCTGTGTCCTCCACAACGTAGCTGACATAATTGTCTTCCCATCGCGGCTTAATGGAGACAGTGCGCACAAACCCGAAAAACGACATCTGAGTAAGTGGATGGACTCCCGAATTGACTCAGCAGTGTTCACGGACCACAGTTTCCCCACAACAATGTTCCAGGGCTTGGAGGTTTGTAGTCCGTTCAACCAGTTCACAGTTGATTGCACAGTGTCCACCCGGGTAACCTCTTCTGCCAACAAAATGTCAGAGTTTTATGAGGCAAAGCAGCTTGCACAGGCTAACGTCTGGCCTGGAGTGAGCCAAGAAAGAGCATGACAGTGGATTAATACCTTAGCAAGTTGTGGAGTTTATAAGTTGCAGTAATCAGTCACAGGGAAAGTGTATCCCTGCAATAACATGACTAACCAAGAAATAACAGCATCCCGAAAGGGGAGCGTGCTAGGGGGACGTGTATTTATTCAAAACCAAGTGTTCCAAATGGAATGTGACAAGATGAGGGATCTCTGGGTGTGCTGAGAGGCTCCCTATTGGCTGCCTAGTGGCAGAGTGCTAATGAAAACACGGGTTCAACTCTGAGTGACCGTGGCGGCTGCACCCTGACAGTCAGCGAAGTAGGCTTTACACACACTAGCTTGCACACACACTTACACTTTTCCCTGGCTGTCACACAGTGGGGTCCCTGAGGAGAGACAGGAAGGGGGTCAGGTAGAGATGGGAGTTGGGAGACGTTTCCCTGGCTGTCACACAGTGGGGTCCCTGAGGAGAGACAGGAAGGGGGTCAGGTAGAGATGGGAGTTGGGAGACGTTTCCCTGGCTGTCACACAGTGGGGTCCCTGAGGAGAGACAGGAAGGGGGTCAGGTAGAGATGGGAGTTGGGAGACGTTTCCCTGGCTGTCACACAGTGGGGTCCCTGAGGAGAGACAGGAAGGGGGTCAGGTAGGGATGGGAGTTGGGTCCCTGAGGAGAGACAGGAATGGGGTCAGGTAGAGATGGGAGTTGGGTCCCTGAGGAGAGACAGGAAGGGGGTCAGGTAGGGATGGGAGTTGGGTCCCTGAGGAGAGACAGGAAGGGGGTCAAGTAGGGATGGGAGTTGGGTCCCTGAGGAGAGACAGGAAGGGGGTCAGGTAGGGATGGGAGTTGGGTCCCTGAGGAGAGACAGGAAGGGGGTCAAGTAGGGATGGGAGTTGGGTCCCTGAGGAGAGACAGGAAGGGGGTCAGGTAGGGATGGGAGTTGGGTCCCTGAGGAGAGACAGGAAGGGGGTCAGGTAGGGATGGGAGTTGGGAGACGTTTCCCGTTGTCAGTGAGACCTTGATGTCATGTCTCGGATGATTCTTTCACCCCCAATGGCTATTTTAATTTACGTATCAAATGTCTTTGCCGTGATATTGCAGGGTCAATCTATTACATAGCAAGTATCATGTTAGTGAAGCACGTTAAAAGACTTTAGTAAAGAAATTAGTAACCCGATATTGGATAAGAAGTTTGAAGTGCTGGCTAAACATGTTTATGAACTGTGGCCATTTATTTTCACAGTCCATCCACTTCCACTGGTTATCATCCATCCGGTTACACATTACATCATTGTGACCCAACAACCAACATCAAACCACATTCTATCTATAGCTATTCATACTACCATCCATCTAAAACTACACGACAGCTTTACTAGGGGTTGTCCCGCGTGAGCAGAGATACACTCGGCGGATAGCGAATGATACAGTACACCATCCTTACAGACTCCACAACATCAGTTACATGACCTTTAGTGTGTATGTCCTACCCGAGTATTGTCTCCGGGCCTGCTGACAGCTCTCACCAGGGGCTTGAGTTTTCCCAGAGCCCAGCTCCTGTGCACACATTCCCTTCATCAGTTCCACATCACTGAGGCTTTCCATCTTAACACCACATAGATCTTCTGGGGCGGTGTACACTGTCTGGGAGAGAGGAGGCTAGATAAATGAGGAGCCTTGCCAGCCAGATATCTATAATTAGGCCACACAGCCAGAGGAAAATGAACCCTAAGCTTGGCTCATCTTTCGAAGCAATTAAGATTGAAATGTACCAATCGTTCACCCTTACCAATGGAAGTCTGACAACAGGCCCAGTGCCAAGCCAACAACATTGTTCCAGCTCTGAACTTCAGAGCCTTTTAATACTGAGAGGAATAAACACTGCTGTCAGACATTTTTTTTTTTTTTTTTGCAGATTTAGCCGTTTAGCGTCACTCGCATACTTCACAACCAGATGTTTATAATTAGGGAGAAATAATTATATTACATCATGATATATTACATTCTGCATACACACCAAAGCCAGTCGGGAGTAAGCAGCGAGAGGAGTCTTCCTTTTATGGGTTGCAATAACGTTTATGCAATTTCACAAATTCCTACTTGGTGTCATGTTAACACAAGAGTTCTTCGCTCAAGGACCTGTTTTGTGTCTGACGAAGCACTAGCCTGCTAAAGGCATCTCCGACAGGGTTTTAGGGAGCTTTCCAGATGATCTGCTTTTATGTGCCATCGCTTGGCTTCCAGTACAGGAATGTGCCATCGCTTGGCTTCCAGTACAGGAATGTGCCATCGCTTGGCTTCCAGTACAGGAATGTGCCATCGCTTGGCTTCCAGTACAGGAATGTGCCATCGCTTGGCTTCCAGTACAGGAATGTGCCATCGCTTGGCTTCCAGTACAGGAATGTGCCATCGCTTGGCTTCCAGTACAGGAATGTGCCATCGCTTGGCTTCCAGTACAGGAATGTGCCATCGCTTGGCTTCCAGTACAGGAATGTGCCATCGCTTGGCTTCCAGTACAGGAATGTGCCATCGCTTGGCTTCCAGTACAGGAATGTGCCATCGCTTTGCTTCCAGTACAGGAATGTGCCATCGCTTGGCTTCCAGTACAGGAATGTGCCATCGCTTAATTTCCAGTACAGGAATGTTCCAAGAAAATAAATGACTGAAATGCACAGCGCATCTAAATAGATTCACGTTTTGATTAAAGAGGCGATACCCGCCGCAGCGCTAATGAGAAGTAATGAGAATTACAGTGTTGTCAAAGACCTTTTCCGCACACGGGTCAATTCCTCTTTAAATAGCAGATAAACAATGTCTAAGGCTGATTTGGAAGGCCTCTGGAAAAGGGATTTAGCTGTCTAACTATCTGCCTGATTGGGGCCTTCCTCTCCCGTGGAGTTTCCTTCCTGGTGTTTACTTGACCAACTCAGACACAGCAAGTGAGTTAACCTCAGGTGTTTCTGGCCTTAGAAATAGGATAGGATATGTCCCTGAGAGAAAAATGGTCTTAGGCACATCGTCCTGCTGTATACAAAATAGACACTGCATACAATCAATAGAATCACCAGAAGGGACAAATAGCATTTTGACTGATGCACTCATGGCTACACTAAATATGGCCGCTGGTACACCCATCAGAGAGCACTGACTTGAATGGGGAATCTCTGTTCTAGTGCTTATATTTCTACGCTCCTGACATAAGCTTCATCACCAGTCATTCTCCAAGGAGAGACAGTAGTAAGGCAATACAATTGCGTCCTTTGATCATCATAAATGTATCTACTGTGCGATGTTGTTAATGACTTTCTACAATGCATTCAGTTCTGTCATGTAGGCTACAATAGATGGAGTGCGTCGATTATTTTATCAGAGCACCGTGACAGCAAACTCAAGATAAATACCATGTTCATGTTCTTCAAAACAATAAACTGGAAAAATTGCCTTATTTTGGGTCTTCACTTCACAAAGCCCTCTGATCTCCAGCCCCCAAAATGAATTCCCAAACCCCACAAATATATCACAGACTTAAAGCTATTTTATGACGCACAAAGCCATATCGTGCACCGCCGCGATCCAGGACCACATCCTTTTAAAGGTGCTTTTAAAAATAGAAATTGCAAGCTTCCCAGATTAAATGTAGAGCGGCCTGTGTGCTAGGATGAAACACTTGACACACGGGTTTTTAGACGATGCCGTTTTTAATGCACACGTTCACTTCTAGAGAGAGGCAGACAAACGGCTGAGAGAATCAGCTATTGGTTGAATAAATAAAGGAATAATGCAGCAGCCAGAAAGCAAAACAAAACAGACAAATACAGGAGCACACATCTGAGCATCAGGAGGGTGTGTGTGTGTGTGTGTGTGTGTGTGTGTGTGTGTGTGTGTGTGTGTGTGTGTGTGTGTGTGTGTGTGTGTGTGTGTGTGTGTGTGTGTGTGTGTGTGTGTGTGTGTGTGTGTGTGTGTGTGCGTGCGTGCGTGCGTGCGTGCGTGCGTGTGTGTGTGTGTGTGTGTGTGTGTGTGTGTGTGTGTGTGTGTGTCTGTGTGTGTGTGTGTGTGTGCGTGTGCGTGTGTGTGTGTGTGTGTGTGTGCGTGCGTGCGTGCGTGCGTGCGTGTGTGTGTACGCACGCTCCTACATGTGTGTGGAGGTGCTTGGTTGCTGGTGAGATTAGATTTAATAAGAAAATCATTTACATTTCAGATAGGGAGTACTTCTAATATAAAATATGTGTTGTTTCACAAGCTGTGATCGCCCCCAATCTAGAGTTAACATGCAAAGAGATGTGAGACCTACATCTCCTGTGATGGAATAAGCTGTAAAAACATCACTCCAGGCACTGTCCTTAATTGGTCCCTCTATTATATTTTCGTACATCCCCTTGAAGATTTGTTGACGTTAATATTTCATGAGAAACATTTTGCAGACTCTGGCCAACTTTAGTAAATTAATGAGTTGAGACAAGGATCCAAAGATTCCTTGCTAGCAGCAGCTACTGGGAGTGTGTGTGTGTGTGTGTGTGTGTGTGTGTGTGTGTGTGTGTGTGTGTGTGTGTGTGTGTGTGTGTGTGTGTGTGTGTGTGTGTGTGTGTGTGTGTGTGTGTGTGTGTGTGTGTGTGTGTGTGTGTGTGTGTGTGTGTGTGTGTGTGTGTGTGTGTGTGTGTGTGTGTGTGTGACATCACAACATGTGTTTCTCTGCATGTTCCTCTACTGGGGCAGGGAGGGTCTTTCAGACTCCTCCATGTATCTGACAAATGGTTCTTCAGTGAGTGCAGTCAGATGGAGCTTTAATCCACTGCTTGTTCAAGGAGCAGACCTTTAATCTGGGATTATAATAGAAGATCAATGTGATGCCAGTCCGTGCTCCCTTCTATGATAAAAAAAGGATTAGCATCAAATATTCATAACCTGCCTTCTCCCAGGAGTCCTACTATCCCAGAGAGCAGGGCTAGCTGCTTCCCATTGGTTCAAACTTCTCACAGGAAACTATGGTAGGAATACTGTTGTATTCACTGTAATGTTTTTACAGACTTTACTGTAGTACTGGGAGTCTCAGGGAAAAGTCAGCAAATACATTAAAGTGAATACTCTAGTATTTACTGTGGTATTTACTTCAGTATTCTGTAGTATTTACAGTTTACTATACTATAAATACAGTCGTAAAACAAATAGTAGTATATACTATAGTAATTACTGTAGTGTTTTTGCAGACTGTAATATACTGTAATATTTACTGTAGTGTTTTTGCAGACTGTAGTATACTGTAATATTTACTGTAGTGTTTTTGCAGACTGTAGTATACTGTAATATTTACTGTAGTTTCGGGGGACATTACTGTAGTATTTACAGTTTACTATACTATAAATACAGTAGTAAAACAAATAGTAGTATTAGTAATTACTGTAGTGTTTTTGCAGACTGTAATATATTGTAGTATTTACTGTAGTGTTTTTGCAGACTGTAGTATACTGTAATATTTACTGTAGTTTCGGGGGACATTACTGTAGTATTTACAGTTTACTATACTATAAATACAGTAGTAAAACAAATAGTAGTATTAGTAATTACTGTAGTGTTTTTGCAGACTGTAGTATACTGTAATATTTACTGTAGTGTTTTTGCAGACTGTAGTATACTGTAATATTTACTGTAGTGTTTTTGCAGACTGTAGTATACTGTAATATTTACTGTAGTTTCGGGGGACATTACTGTAGTATTTACAGTTTACTATACTATAAATACAGTAGTAAAACAAATAGTAGTATTAGTAATTACTGTAGTGTTTTTGCAGACTGTAATATATTGTAGTATTTACTGTAGTGTTTTTGCAGACTGTAGTATACTGTAATATTTACTGTAGTTTCGGGGGACATTACTGTAGTATTTACAGTTTACTATACTATAAATACAGTAGTAAAACAAATAGTAGTATTAGTAATTACTGTAGTGTTTTTGCAGACTGTAATATATTGTAGTATTTACCGTAGTGTTTTTGCAGACTGTAGTATACTGTAATATTTACTGTAGTGTTTTTGCAGACTGTAGTATACTGTAATATTTACTGTAGTGTTTCGGGGGACATTACTGTAGTATTTACAATAGTGTTTCTGTTTTATTATCTTTGACATAGAAGTGGGCGTCTTTCTCCTTGAGGAAACCTACTGGAGAAAGACCAAAACAGCCTGTAGGTCAGTAGGACTGAGTTCTGAACGGAGAGTTCAGAGCGTCTGCCCTTTTCTATACTTATAGGGAACACAATATACGGTCTTTACGTGGCATATAGGGTTCTCATTTACATGTGGCACAAATTGGGGTATGGGGGAGGACAGGGTATATGCAAATTACACACTGTAGTATTGACTATAGTTTTATTTTAAATGTCACGATTTTCCGGACTGTAGTGTTTTAGCGGACATTTATGTAGTATTTACTACAGTGGTCTTTCGGTTGAGAAATCTGTAGTATTTACTATAGTATTCTACAGTATACTACACAATTCTATACATTGTACAACACATGATCAAGGCAGTGTGTAGTATAGTATTCTACAGTATACTACAGTTTACTACAAACTTCTATATTCAGTACCGCAGTATTCTATAGTAAACTGAAGTATTTTTTTTTTATGTGGAAGGGCCTCATGCTCAGTAATCAGCAGCTGCTTGGTTAGTCTACAGGCTACAGGAAACAGGCCCAATGCATTAGCTCATTAACTGCTTGGTCTAGATAAGACTCTGTCCATTTCACCCATTGTCTCCTCTGGACATTTGAGGTCCAGTCTGACTCTATTCTACATCACCCTGTGAATTCAATTAGGCCCAGTTTGACTCTATTCTACATCACCCTGTGAATGCCATTAGGTCCAGTTTGACTCTATTCTACATTACCCTGTTAATGCCATTAAGCCCAGATTGACTCTATTCTACATCACCCTGTGAATACCATTAGGCCCAGTTTGACTCTATTCTACATCACCCTGTGAATGCCATTAGGCCCAGTTTGATTCTATTCTACATCACCCTGTGAATGCCATTAGGCCCAGTTTGACTCTATTCTACATCACCCTGTGAATGCCATTAGGCCCAGTTTGATTCTATTCTACATCACCCTGTGAATACCATTAGGCCCAGTTTGACTCTATTCTACATCACCCTGTGAATGCCATTAGGCCCAGTTTGATTCTATTCTACATCACCCTGTGAATGCAATTAGGCCCAGTTTGATTCTATTCTACATCACCCTGTGAATGCCATTAGGCCCAGTTTGATTATATTCTACATCACCCTGTGAATGCCATTAGGCCCAGTTTGATTATATTCTACATCACCCTGTTAATGCCATTAGGCCCAGTTTGACTTTGCAGCAGGAGCAAATCTGCGTGGGTTTAGACAACAGCAACACAGAGGTCAAAGTAGAAGCATCAACACTGGGAATTATTCATAGACTGAAAGTTGTGCTATTCAGAACATTGGCACAGACATCCACTGAACATGACTCCCCCTCCCAACACACACACACCCTGGAAAGCACACAGGCCTGCACTTGGCTCTGCATACTGTGTTCTGTTGTCAGCCAGTTGGGGGAAGCGCCCTGGGCACTACTACTTCTACTACTGCTGCTGAGTGTAGGCTTCCCTTCACTCTGTTCAATACTGCATGAGCCTCCACTAAGAGTTGAACTGCAGCCTTTTTGTTTTAGTTAAGCAGCTAAATAAATAGAGCATAACCCCATGAATCATAAGGACAATTAAATGAGCAGCAGCGCTGGGTTTTAGGAAGACAATGTCTTGCTAATCACCAGGCACACTGAGAACCTTCTACAATTTAATCACAGCCATTTACTGTACTGTAAAAGGCCTTAAAGAGAGGGGATTAGGAATATATTTCTCCTACATGGTGTTAAACGAACGAACCGTGCTTCACTTTAAAGGAAGAGGAGGGAGGAGCTGTGTGTGTGTGTGTGTGTGTGTGTGTGTGTGTGTGTGTGTGTGTGTGTGTGCGTGCGTGCGTGCGTGTGTGTGTGTTCAGATATTTTATACAATTTTTTTATTTTCTATTATTTAACCTTTATTTAACAAGGCAAGTCAGTTAAGAACAAATTCTTATTTACAATGACGGCCTCCCCCGGCTAAACCCAGACAACGCTGGGCCAATTGTGTGCCACGCTATGGGACTCCCATTCACGGCAGGATGTGATACAGCCTGGATAAGTGATGCATAACATCAGAATGAAGGATTTATTCGTTTCATCACAAACAGCAAGTCTCCGTTTATTCCATAAACCAAAGCTTATCTGTCTGTTAGGATGGGTAAGATAATACCTTATTTAAATAACATCTTATCTGTCTGTTAGGAAGGGTATGATAATACCTTATTTAAATAACATCTTATCTGTCTGTTAGGATGGGTAGGATAATACCTTATTTAAATAACATCTTATCTGTCTGTTAGGATGGGTAGGATAATACCTTATTTAAATAACATCTTACTGTCTGTTAGGATGGGTATGATCATAAGGAATAAACATACAATAGCGCTGTTTGGAGGAAAGAAAAGGCTGAATTCTTAAGCGTGTTTTTCCTCCTTTAAATGAAAGCGAGATTCTATTTTAGAGGCTTAGGCCTTACTCACAGGATAGGGTATCTGTGCTTTAGGATATCCGTGCCTTTGCTTAGCTTTGTTCACTTGTCTTGATGATAGTAATCCTGGCTCTGTTCTTTTAGATGTTCTACAGTCCCCCCTCTGAAGTCAGGTAGCCTATTTCCTGTTAGGCTGCTATTTAAAGGGAAGTCTCTATAGGCCTTTCACACTGCGTATTGCTTAGCCCCAGGCTTAGACTGGCCCTGGGCTAGATTATCCCATGTTCACACACACATTTGTTAACCCTGGGCTAAGCTTTAGCCCCTGGCTAAGGATTCACACTTGTATCCCGAAGCCCTGGTCTAACGTAAAAATGCAACATTTGAGCCGGTGAAAGGGGGTTGACGTTTTACGTACTCCTAACCGATTGTATTTTTATGTTTGTTTACTGCTTTTTTTGTTTACTGTTTTTATGTTTGTTTGCTGCTTTCCCGGGAACAGGCCCAAATCTCCGTCATTTGCGTGAAGAGACAACAGAGAAAAAGAGGAAGGAGGGCCTTCTGAGAATTCGTAGGCGATCTAACGACGCCAGGACAGCGGAGTCAATCACCACCTTCCGGAGACACCTGAAACCCCACCTCTTTAAGGAATACCTAGGATAGGATAAAGTAATCCTTCTCACCCCCCCCCATTAAAATATTTAGATGCACTATTGTAAAGTGGTTGTTCCACTGGATGTCATAAGGTGAATGCACCAATTTGTAAGTCGCTCTGGATAAGAGCGTCTGCTAAATGACTTAAATGTAAAATGTAAATGTCTAATAAACCCCTCCTGCCTTCAGCTAACGCTCTTCTAAATAACGTGTAATCATTGGAAAATAAAATTGACAACCTACGAGGAAGATTAAACTGTAATATGTTATGCTTCCCTGAGTCGTGGCTGAATGATGACATTATTAACATACAGCTGGCTGGTTATTTGTTGTATCAGCAGCTTAGAACAGGGTTATGCATTTATGTAAACAACAGCTGGTGCACGATATCTAAGGAAGTCTCGAGGTTTTGCTCCCCTGAGGTAGAGTATCTAATGATAAGCTAGAGACCACACTATCATCTGTATTTTTCGTAGCTGTCTACATACCACCACAGACTGATGGTGACACTAAGAACGCACTCAATGAGCTGTATTACGGCATAAGCAAACAGGAAAACGCTCATCCAGAGATGGCGCTCCTAGTGGCCGGGGACTTTAATGCAGGAGAACTTAAATCTGTTTTACCAAATTTCTAGGGGGGGGGGGTGAATTCTAGACCACCTTTACTCCACACACAGAGAAGGTCTCCCTCGCCCTCCATTTGGCAAATCTGACCATAATTCTATCCTCCTGCTTCCTGCTTACAAGCAAAAAATAAAGCAGGAAGCACCAGTGACTCAGTCAATAAAAAAGTGGTCAGATGAAGCAGATGCTAAGCTACAGGACTGTTTTGCTAGCACAGACTGGAATATATTCCGGGATTCTTCGTATGGCATTGAGGAGTACACCACATCAGCCATTGGCTTCATCAATAAGTGCATCGAGGACGTCGTCCCCACAGTGACCGTATGTACCCCAACCAGAAGCCATGGATTACAGGCAACATCCGCACTGAGCTAAAGGAGCGGGACTCTAACCTGGAAGCTTATAAGAAATCCTGCTATGCCCTCCGACGAACAATCAAACAGGCAAAGTGTCAATACAGGACTAAGATCAAATCGTACTACACCGGCTCCGACACTCGTCGGATGTGGCAGGTCTTGCAAACCATTCCAGACTACAAAGGGAAGCACAGCCGAGAGCTGTCCAGTGACATGAGCCTACCAGATGAGCTAAACTACTTCTATGCTCAGTTCGAGGCAAATAACACTGAAACATGCATGAGAGCATCAGCTGTTTGAGACGACTGTGTGATCACGCTTTCCGCAGCCGATGTGAATAAGACCTTTAAACAGGTCAACATTCACAAGGCCGCAGGGCCAGAAGGATTACCAGGACGTGTACAGTGAGCATGTGCTGGCAAGTGTTTTCCCTGACATTTTCAACCTCTGCCTGTCCGAGTCTGTAACACTAACATGTTTTAAGCACACCACCATAGTCCTTGTGCCCAATAACACTAAGGTAGCCTGTCTAAATGACTACCGACCCATGGCACTCTGTAGCCATGAAGTTCTTTGAAAGGCTGGTCATGGCTCACATCAACACCATTACCCCAGAAACCCTAGACCCACTCCAATTTACATATTGCCCTAACAGATCCACAGATGATGCAATCTCTATTGCACTCCACACTGCCCTTTCCCACCTGGATAAAAGGAACACCAATGTGAGAATGCTATTCATTGACTACAGCTCAGCGTTCAACACCATAGTTCCCTCAAAGCTCATCAATAACCTAAGGACCCAGGGATTAAACACCTCCCTCTGCAACTGGATCCTGGACTTTCTGATGGGCTGCCCCCAAGTGGTAAGGGAAGGTAACAACACATCCGCCATGCTGATCCTCAACACGGGGGCCCTTCAGGGGTGCGTGCTCAGTCCCCTCGTGTACTCCATGTTGACTCATGACTGTACAGCCAGACACGACTCCAACACCATCATTAAGTTTGCAGATGACACAACAGTGGTCATCTGTTGTCACCGACAATGACGAGACAGCCTATAGAGAGGAGGTCAGAGACCTGACCGTGTGGTGCAAGGACAACAACCTCTCCCTCAACGTGATCAAGACAAAGGAGATGATTGTGGACTCAGGAAAAGGACGACCAAGTACGCCCATTTCTCATCAACGGGCTGTAGTGGAGCACATTGAGAGCTTCAAGTTCCTTGGTGTCCACATCACCAACAAGCTAACATGGTCCAAACACACCAACACAGTTTTGAAGAGGGCACGACAAAACCTATTCCCCCTCAGGAGACTGAAAAGATTTGGCATGGGTACTCAGATCCTCAAAAGGTTCTACAGCTGTACCATCGAGAGCATCCTGACTGGTTGCATCACTGCCTGGTATGGCAACTGTCCGGTCTCTGACTGCAAGGCGCTACAGAGGGTAGTGCATACAGCCCAGTACATCACTGGGGTCAAGCTTCCTGCCATCCAGGACCTCTATGCCAGGCGGTGTCATAGGAAAGCCCTAAACATTGTCAAAGCCTCCAGCCACAAAAGCTGAACATGTGCACATCCAGGTACTTTCTGCAGGTGCAGGGGTTGTAGGAAAACTCTTGGAAAACAGGAAGGAAAATGCTGCACACTGCTGCTCATGCTCCCAGGTGATATTTATTTACAACGTTTCGATCCTTAGGTGTGATGAAGACCTAAGGGTCGAAATGTTGTAAATAAAAGACTCCAGCCAACCCAGTCATAGACTGTTCTCTCTACTACCGCACCGCAAGTGGTACCGGAGCGCCAAGTCTTGGTCCAAGAGGCTTCTAAACAGCTTCTACACCCAGGCCATAAGATTTTTGAACATCTAATCAAATTGTCACCCAGACTATTTGCACCCCCCCCCCTCCTACGCTGCTGCTACTCTCTGTTATTATCTATGCATAGTCACTTTAATAACTCTACCTACCTCGACTAACCGGTGCCCCCGCACATTGACTCTGTACTGGTACCCCCTGTATATAGTCTCCACATTGACTCTGTACTGGTACCCCCTGTATATAGTCTCCACATTGACTCTGTACTGGTACCCCCTGTATATAGTCTCCACATTGACTCTGTACTGGTACCCCCTGTATATAGTCTCCACATTGACTCTGTACTGGTACCCCCTGGATATAGTCTCCACATTGACTCTGTACTGGTACCCCCTGTATAGTCTCCACATTGACTCTGTACTAGTACCCCGCTGTATATAGTCTCCACATTGACTCTGTACTGGTACCCCCTGTATATAGTCTCCACATTGACTCTGTACTGGTACCCCCTGTATATAGTCTCCACATTGACTCTGTACTAGTACCCCACTGTATATAGTCTCCACATTGACTCTGTACTGGTACCCCCTGTATATAGTCTCCACATTGTCTCTGTACTGGTACCCCCTGTATATAGTCTCCACATTGACTCTGTACTGGTACCCCCTGTATATAGTCTCCACATTGACTCTGTACTCGTACCCCCTGTATATAGTCCCGGTATTGTTATTTTACTGCTGCTCTTTAACTACTTGTTCCTTTTATTTCCTATTCTTATTCACATTTTTTTTAGGGGCTAGGGGCTTGTAAGTAAGCATTTCACTGTAAGGTCTACACACCTGTTGTATTCGGCGCATGTGACTAATACAATTTGATTTGAACAATGCTACATCTATCTAGAGTCCTGTACTGTCATGACATTTTACCCCGAGCCCTACCCATGCCTGCAATGTTCAGGCCCTACCAACCCTACCAGGCCCTACCAACCCACCAGGCCCTACCAACCCTGCCAGGCCCTACCAATCCTACCAGGCCCTACCAACCCTACCAGGCCTTACCAACCCTACCAGGCCCTAAGAACCCTACCAGGCCCTACCAACCCTACCAGGCCCTACCAACCCTACCAGACCTTACCAACCCTACCAGGCCCTACCAACCCTACCAGGCCCGATTGAGCAACTCGAAATTAGAAATACAGTAACTTCCTCCATTAGCTGATTGTCTCTGTCTGTCCCACACTCCCTGAGTTGCCCCATGCACAATTAGCTAGCTACTTTTTGTCATTTTAAACTCTGACAAAATTCTAGGGACATTGTTATCTTCTGTGAAATAAACTCTCCTGTCGACTTGGACAATGTTTTGATTTCTCAGGTAAACAACAGAGTGGCAGGCATCACGTGTATATGTAAATTAAATGACAGTGCAGCTGTTGTTCTTGACCCTGTTTCACACTAGCTATTTTGGCATCTTGTTTCTGGTGCTAACATTTACATTTTACATTTAAGTCATTTAGCAGACGCTCTTATCCAGAGCGACTTACAAATTGGTAACCCTGCTCCGGAGCAGGACCAGCTAGCCCTTGGCTAAGGTTGGTGCTAGCTCACTTTTGAATGTGCAAGTGTGAACACTCGCTCAAGCACGGGATAAAATCTCCCAGGGCTATGGATGCTTTTATCCCAAGGCTAAGGAGGCTCTTATCCCAGGGCTAAGGAGGCTCTTATCCCAGGGCTAAGAAGGCTCTTATCCCAGGACTAAGGAGGCTTTTATCCCAGGGATAAGAAGGCTCTTATCCCAAGGCTAGGGAGGCTCTTATCCCAGGGCTAAGGAGACTCTTATCCCAGGGCTAAGGAGTCTCTTAAGCCAGAGCTAAAGAGGCTCTTAACCCAGGGCTAAAGAGGCTCTTAACCCAGGGCTAAGGAGGCTCTTATCCCAGGGCTAGGGAGGCTCTTATCCCAGGGCTAAGAAGGCTCTTATCCCAGGACTAAGGAGGCTTTTATCCCAGGGATAAGAAGGCTCTTATCCCAAGGCTAAGGAGGCTCTTATCCCAGGGCTAAGGAGGCTCTTATCCCAGGGCTAAGAAGGCTCTTATCCCAGGGCTAGGGAGGCTCTTATCCCAGGGCGTGGGAGACTCTTATCCCAGGGCGTGGGAGACTCTTATCCCAGGGCTAAGGAGGCTCTTATCCCAGGGCTAAGGAGGCTCTTAACCCAGGGCTAAGGAGGCTCTTAACCCAGGGCTAAGGAGGCTCTTATCCCAGGGCTAGGGAGGCTCTTATCCCAGGGCTAAGGAGACTCTTCTCCCAGGGCTAAGGGGGCTCTTAACCCAGGGCTAAAAACATAACATGATGGTATTTTGCTGCTGAAACTGATAGAAGGGGGTCATATCTATTATGTAATGAGGTCCGGACCTCTGGCAGCCTTTATGGGGGTGCCACAGGGTTCAATTCTCGGGCCGACTCTTTTCTCTGTATATATCAATGATGTCGCTCTTGCTCTTGGTGATTCTCTGATCCACCTCTACGCAGACGATACCATTCTGTATACATCTGGCCCTTCTTTGGATAACTGCTCCAACTGCTCTTAAATGCTAGTAAAACTAAGTGAACCTTCAACCAATTGCTGCCCGCACCTGTCCGCCATCACTACTCTGGACGGTTCTGACTTAGAATATGTGGACAACTACAAATACCTAGGTATCTGGTTAGACTGTAAACTCTCCTTCCAGACTCACATTAAGCATCTCCAATCCAAAATTAAATCTAGAATTGGCTTCCTATTTCGCAACAAAGCCTCCTTCACTCATGCTGACTATCCAGCTGATCCTTGACTTCGGCGATGTAATTTACAAAATAGCCTCCAACACTCTACTCAGCAAACTGGATGCAGTCTATCACAGTGCCATCCATTTTATCACCAAAGCCCCATATACTACCCACCAC
Organism: Oncorhynchus gorbuscha; assembly: GCF_021184085.1. NCBI lineage: Eukaryota > Metazoa > Chordata > Actinopteri > Salmoniformes > Salmonidae > Oncorhynchus > Oncorhynchus gorbuscha. The sequence continues at coordinate 34,347 of NW_025745887.1, read as the reverse complement.
TGCGAACTGTATGCTCTCGTTGGCTGGCCCTCACTACATATCCGTCGCCAAACACACAGGACATCTATAAGTCTTTGCTAGGTAAAGCCCTGCCTTATCTCAGCTCACTGGTCACCATAGCAACACCCACCCATAGCACACGCTCCAGCAGGTATATTTCAGTGGTCATCCCCAAAGCCAACACTTCCTTTGGTCGCCTTTCCTTCCAGTTCTTTGCTGCCAATGACTGGAATGAATTGCAAAAATCACTGAAGCTGGAGTCATATATCCCTCTCTAACTTTAAGCATCTGCTGTCAGAGCAGTTACCGATCACTGTACCTGTACACAGCCAATCTGTAAATAGCACACCCAACTACCTCATCACCATATTGTTACTTATCCTCTTGCTCTTTTGCACCCCAGTATCTCTACTTGCACATCATCATCTGCACATCTATCACTCCAGTGTTAATGCAAAATTGTAATTATTTCACCTCTATGCCTATTTTTTGCCTTTCCTCCCTGCTCTTCTACATTTGCACACACTGTACATAGATTTTTCTATTGCGTTATTGACTGTATGTTTGTTTATGTGTGACTCTGTGTTATTGTTTTTGGCACACTGCTTTATCTTGGCCAGGTCGCAGTTGTAAAAGAGAACTTGTTCTCAACTGGCCTACCAACAATTAACACAGTGCTGAATGCAGATACAGTATAAGTACAAAAGTATGTGGACACCCCTTCAAATTAGTGGATTCGGCTATTGACAGGTGTATAAAATCGAAATCACAACCATGAAATGTGACCAATAACATCTGTTAACTATGTGACCAATACCATCTGCTAACCATGTGTATGTGACCATTAACATCTGTTAACATCTGTTAACCATGTATATGTGACCATTAACATCTGTTAACCATGTGTATGTGACCAATAACATCTGCTAACCATGTATATGTGACCAATAACATCTGCTAACCATGTGTATGTGACCAATAACATCTGTTAACCATGTGTATGTGACCAATAACATTTGATTTGATAGACAAACATTGGCAGTATAATGGCCTAACTGAGGAGCTCAGGGACGTTCAATGTGACGCCGTCATTGGATGCAACGTCAGCACAACAACTGTTTGTCGGGACCTCCATGAAATGGGTTTCCATGGTCGAGCAGCCGCACACAAGCCTAAGACCACCATGCGCAATGTCAAGCATCGGCTGGAGTGATGCTCGCCGCCATTGGACTCTAGAGTGGTGAATCACAGATGCTAGGAGAATGCTACCTGCCCCAATGCATAGTGTCAACTGTAAAGATTGGCGGAGGAGGAATAATGGTCTGGGGCTGTTTTTCATGGTTCAGGCCCCTTAGTTCCAGAGAAGGGAAATCTTAATGCTAAAGAATACAATTACATTCTAGACGACTCTGTGCATCCAACTTTGTGGCAACAGTTTGGGAAAGTCCCTTTCCTAGTTCAACATGACAATGTCCCGTGCACAAAGCGAGGTCCATACAGAAATAGTTTGTCGAGATTGGTGTGGAAGAACTTGACTGGCCTGCACAGAATCCTGACCTCAACCCCATCGAACACCTTTGGGATGAATTGGAACGCCGACTGCGAGCCAGTCTTAATCGCCCCCAACATCAGTGCCCGACCTCACTAATGCTCTTGTGGCTGAATGGAAGCAAGTCCCCGCAGCAGTGTTCCAACATCTAGTGGAAAGCCTTCCCAGAAGAGTGGAGGCTGTTATAGTAGAAATGTTCCAACATCTAGTGGAAAGCCTTCCCAGAAGAGTGGAGGCTGTTATAGCAGCAAAGGGAGGAACCAACTCCATATTAATGCCCATGATTTTTGAACGAGATGTTGGACGATACTTTTGGTCATGTAGTGTACACGAGGAAACACTCCACTAAAGCAGAGGGTTGTTGTTAGGTTACGAGGTGAGACAGAGTCACCCCGTTACCATGGCGATACGTTGAAATATAAAGTCCACTAGCACTTTGTTTGCTAAACTGAGGGATATCTTAGTCTGCTTTTCAAGTCACCAGGATGTAACCTAACATCACCGCTTTACTTTAGTTGAGCCACGTCCTCATGTATCATTCTGTAAATTGGTAAATAACATCAGTGTAGATGTACTGTAGACATAAAACAGCAATATGATGACAGCTTCAACTACTGACTGTTGGATCCCTTCAGGTCCATAACATGTTCCTTGCCTCCTCCATCTGAAAGAACATTAAAGATCTTTATTTCCACTCCTCACCAACAGAACGTGCCAACACTCCAATATGACGACAGCTCCATTCACTCTGATATCTTGTTGAATGTCTGATGGTATTTGCTTGAAAGCAGAAGTACATAATCATTGCCATAATTAAGCCGCCAAAACACCAGCACGCCGTGTGAGCACCTTTGAAACAGTGAGTGCACGATTCATTAGCATCTGCTGTAAGCTTATTAATCATCTAACAGGCAATTAGCAAGCTGTTACCATTCACGGCAGCTATGTAAATATATTCCTGGGTTAATTTCTTTCTCCGATAATAAAGAAAACATTATGAAAATTAGCTACGCCACTATGTAAATGATCTCTGCTGTTAATTGCAGAGCACTGTTCCAACTTCGATGGCAAATGATGGATAGGAAGAGACATGCCTACATGTGTTACAACAGAACAAACCTTCACTTTAAAGGAAGAGGAGGGAAAGGGGGATACCTAGTCAGTTGTCCACCTGAATGTATTCAACTGAAATGTGTCTTCTGCATTTAACCCAAGGGGTGTGTGTGTGTGTGTGTGTGTGTGTGTGTGTGTGTGTGTGTGTGTGTGTGTGTGTGTGTGTGTGTGTGTGTGTGTGTGTGTGTGTGTGTGTGTGTGTGTGTGTGTGTGTGTGTGTGTGTGTGTGTGTGTGTGTGTGTGTGTGTGTGTGTGTGTGTGTGTGTGTGTGTGTGTGTATTAACAAAACAACAAGTCCCGAAATAAAATAAATGCTAATTGGCTAGCAGTGATGAAAAGTATAAAGATATTGTTTCCATTAGCCAAATAGTCCCTGGCTAGCACCAGGAACTGGCCAGCACCAGGAACTGGCTAGCTATAGCGCCTTGGAAGAAACACATGACCCACCACTACGCTATGATAACAGGATATTGGAGCCATGCTTAGGGGATATTCCGGCAGGCCTAATGCTGAATTCACATCAGAACACAACTAATGACACCGCGGCCGGCATCCATCATGGCTCCCCTCATAAAGCTGTGCCAACGCAGCGCCAGCTCCCCTCGGCCCGCGGTGCTAATCTATGCAGTGCAGGCGCAGAGAAGCCATTGTGTGCTGCATACATGATGAGGCTCGGCGCTAATACTCCACACTGGGGAAGAGAGAGAGAGAGAGAGAGAAGAGAGAGAGAGAGACAGAGAGAGACAGAGAGAGAGAGAGAGAGAGAGAGAGAGAGAGAGAGAGAGAAGAGAGAGAGAGAGAGAGAGAGAGAGAGAGAGAGAGAGAGAGAGAGAGAGAGAGAGAGACAGAGAGAGAGAGAGAGAGAGAGAGAGAGAGAGAGAGAGACAGAGAGAGAGAGAGAGAGAGAGAGAGAGAGAGAGAGAGAGAGAGAGAGAGAGAGAGAGAGAGAGAGAGAGAGAGAGAGAGAGAGAGAGAGAGAGAGAGAGAGAGAGAGAGAGAGAGAGAGAGAGAGAGAGAGAGAGAGAGAGAGAGAGAGAGAGAGAGAGAGAGAGAGAGAGAGAGAGAGAGAGAGAGAGAGAGAGAGAGAGAGAGAGAGAGAGAGAGAGAGAGAGAGAGAGAGAGAGAGAGAGAGAGAGAGAGAGAGAGAGAGAGAAAGAGAGAGAGAGAGAGAGAGAGAGAGAGAGAGAGAGAGAGAGAGAGAGAGAGAGAGAGAGAGAGAGAAAGAGAGAGAGAGAGAGAGAGAGAGAGAGAGAGAGAGAGAGAGACAGAGAGTCGGGAGGGGGTGAGAGGGAGAGAGAGAGAAAGAGAGAGCGAGAGAGGGAGGGAGAGAGAGGGGGGGGGAGAGAGAGAGAGAGAGAGAAGAGAGAGAGCGAGAGCGAGAGGGAGGGAGAGAGGGGGGGGGTGAGAGAGAGAGAGGCAATACTGTATAATTGAAGCCAGGAGGCAGATTGTGATCTATCGACACTAAGCCGGGGCTCGCTCTCTCTCTCTCTCTCGCCCGACCGTTGTGTGTATCCCCTCGGACGTACTGAGGCGGAGAATTTTCACATGGATGCCTTTCAACCAGCCATGACTAGGTTACAGCTGAGAACGTCCTCCTCTTCCTTAGCATACAGTGTGTCTCCTGTCACTGCATGAAGTAAATGCACCAAGCCAGTGTTAATCATCCATGTGACAGAGGAAGGAAGCGTCATGCTGATGCTGTGAATGAATGGTGCTTTACCCCAGGGTTATTTCCATAAAGAGCTCTGCTGTGCTGTGCTGTGCAGCCGAGCACACTGCTGAACCGGCCATATTGTCCACACTGCTGGCTACTGATCAGAGCAACACACACACACACACATGTGCACACACACACACACACACACACATACACAATGCAAATCATTCCTAGATACACACACTGCGCAAATAATTGGTGGTGACACACATACACACACGCACACGTACACACGCCCACACTCTTGCATAAACACACTCCGTCTGCGCGGCGCAGGCAATCGGATAATGCCAGCGAGTCACATGACAGATGGTTTCACCATTAAAGGCTCTCCAATAGCAGCCATTTCTTCCACCTTCTTGGGGGCGGCGGTCTGTGATGCGTGGTCTAATCAACAGCCACACAAGCCCCTTGTAAATGTAAATATGCGTGACGACAGCGTGGTTTATGTTCCCCACATGTACCGTGCTACTTTAAAGCGTGCTGATTTATTGAGGGCTCAGCTACGAGGGAGGAGATAGTAGGAATTCAACGCAGCAGGCCCAACTGATCTGAAGAGCAGCCATGTCTGAAATCATTCGCAGTGCTCTCTCAGGCCCCTGATGATTTAAAGGGACATACTTCAGACAGGCCCCCAGAGCATAAAGTCAAATCGTATTAAAAACAAAGATGTACCCAATAAAATATGGGGTCGGTGGAGGAATCAATTCAGGCACATCTATATTTTTCAATAAGTTTCATTTTGCGTCCAGGGGATTTGTACGTGATCGATTGCAAGGGTTTTTCTTTTCGTCTGGGGAAGTCTAGGTCCTGCGTCTGTACAGTAGACTGCCTCCACTTGTCTTCTTGGTTATCAGAGGTAGACAGAGACAATGAGTGACCAGAGACATCTCTTGTTATTCCAGCTAAGCACTGTACTCCTTGGCACTGGCTCCCAACAGACACACTGACGGTAATGTCCACCTCCCTCTCCCGTCTTGGACTCTTCTGCCGCCCAATCAATTAACACTTGGATTAATACCTGCCCCCATTAGAGCCAAACCAATTCTGCATGGATGGGAGGGGTGTAATCCGCTCTGGGAATGATTGCTTAATATAGCGGCGGGGGCTCGAAGGAGCGCTTAGCAGAGAACAATCCACTAAAATCAATAACAACAGTCAGGATATATTGTTTCAAACGAGGGAAAAGTGCGGCCGCGATAAAAAGCGTTCGATACCAGCGTCTGGGCCTGTGAGACGCTGAGTCAGGGCTAAGTAATGCTGTGTTGGGGGAGATAGACGCTGCACTCTGGCCAGTGATAGTGCTCCTCTCCTGGGCAGAGGGCAGTAACGAGAGCCCCTGGATGTCAGGGAACGATGGATGGGATAGACTGGAGGTTGTTGGAGGAGCTTTTTGTCAATGACATTTTTCTTTAAAGTAAATTAGATATCATATATGAGAAGTATTATTCCTTATGGGTACATACACTGAGTGTACAAAATATTATGAACACCTTCCTAATATTGAGTTGCACCCCCGTTGGCCCTCAGAACAGCCTCAATTTGTCGGGTGCATGGACTCTACAAAGTTTGAAAGTGATCCACAGGGATGCTGGCCCATGTTGTCTCCAAGGCTTCTCACAGTTGTGTCAAGTTGGCTGGAAGGCCTTTGGGTGGTGGATCTTTCATGATACACACAGGAAACTGTTTGGCGTGAAAAACCCAGCAGCGTTGCAGTTCTTGACACACTCAAACTGGTCCGCCTGGCACCTACTACCATTCAAAGGCACTGAAAACTTTGGTCTTGCCAATTCACCCTCTGAATGGCACACACACACAATCCATGTCTCAAGGCTTAACAATCCTTCTTTAACCCATCTCCTCCTCTCATCGACACTGATTAAAGTGGATTTAACAAGTGACATTAATAAGGGATCCTAGCTTTCACCTGGATTCACCTAGTCAGACTGTCATGGAAAGAGCAGGTGTTAGAGGGTCCAGTCCTCTCCATCCAGAGGGGTCCAGTCTAGTCCTCCTCATTAGAGGGGTCCAGTCCTCCTTATTAGAGGGTCCAGACCAGTCCTCCTCATTAGAGGGGTCCAGACCTCATTCAAGGGGTCCAGACCAGTCCTCCTTAGAGGGTCCAGTCCTCCTCATTGGAGGGATCCAGTCCTCCTCATTATAGGGGTCGAGTCCTCCTCATTAGATGGGTCGAGTCCTTCTCATTAGAGGGGTCCAGTCTAGTCCTCCTCATTAGAGGGTTCAGTCTTCCTGATTAGAGAGATCCAGACCAGTCCTCATCATTAGAGGGTCCACTCCAGTCTTCCTCATTAGAAGGACCCAGACCGGTCCTTCTAATTAGAGGGGTTCAGTCCAGTCCTCCTTATTAGAGGGGTCCAGACCAGTCCTCCTCATCAGAGGGGCCCAGTCCTCCTCATTAGAGGGATCCAGACCAGTCCCCCTCATAAGAAGGGTCCAGTTCTCCTCATCAGAGGAGTCCAGTCCTTCTCATTAGAGGGGTCCAGTCCTCCTCATTAGAGAGGCCCAGTCTTCCTCGTTAGAGGGGTCCAGACAAGTCCTCCTCATTAGAGGGGTCCAGTCCTCCAAATTAGAGGGTTCCAGACCAGTATTACTCATTAGAGGGTCCAGTCCTCCTCATTAGAGGGGCCCAGACCAGTCCTCCTCATTAGAGGGGCCCAGACCAGTCCTCCTCATTAGAGGGGTCCAGTCCAGTCCTCCTAATTAGAGGGGTCCAGACCAGTACTCCTCATTAGAGAGGTCCATACCAGTCCTCCCCATCAGAGGGTCCAGTTCTCCTCATTAGAGGGTCCAGTCCTCCTCATTAGAGGGGTCCAGTCCTCCTCATTAGAGGGCCCAGTCCTCCTCATTAGAGGGCCCAGCCCTCCTCATTAGAAGGCCCAGTCCTCCTCATTAGAGGGTCCAGTCCTCCTCATTAGAGGGTCCAGTCCTCCTCATTAGAGGTCCAGTCCTCCTCATTAGAGGACCCAGTCCTCCTCATTAGAGGGCCCAGTCCTCCTCATTAGAGATCCAGACCAGTCCTCCCCATCAGAGGGTCCAGTTCTCCTCATTAGAGGGCCCAGTCCTCCTCATTAGAGGGTCCAGTCCTCCTCATTAGAGGGTCCAGTCCTCCTCATTAGAGGGCCCAGTCCTCCTCATTAGAGGGTCCAGTCCTCCTCATTAGAGGGTCCAGTCCTCCTCATTAGAGGGTCCAGTCCTCCTCATTAGAGGGTCCAGTCCTCCTCATTAGAGGGTCCAGTCCTCCTCATTAGAGGGTCCAGTCCTCCTCATTAGAGGGTCCAGTCCTCCTCATTAGAGGGTCCAGTCCTCCTCATTAGAGGGTCCAGTCCTCCTCATTAGAGGGCCCAGTCCTCCTCATTAGAGGGTCCAGTCCTCCTCATTAGAGGGTCCAGTCCTCCTCATTAGAGGGCCCAGTCCTCCTCATTAGAGGGTCCAGTCCTCCTCATTAGAGGGCCCAGTCCTCCTCATTAGAGGGCCCAGTCCTCCTCATTAGAGGTCCAGTCCTCCTCATTAGAGGGTCCAGTCCTCCTCATTAGAGGGTCCAGTCCAGACTCATCAGTGTGCTGCAGTCCTCCTCATTAGAGGACCCAGTCCTCCTCATTAGAGGGTCCAGTCCTCCTCATTAGAGGGTCCAGTCCTCCTCATTAGAGGTCCAGTCCTCCTCATTAGAGGTCCAGTCCTCCTCATTAGAGGGTCCAGTCCTCCTCATTAGAGGGCCCAGTCCTCCTCATTAGAGGGTCCAGTCCAGACTCATCAGTGTGCTGCAGTCCTATTGATCCTCTGCCTAGCTCAGAAACAACAGAGGGAGCAGGATGAAACAGCCAGGCCAGGATCCCTTAATAAAACAGGGGGGATGGCAGCGTGTGAAGCCACATTCCCTTCATTCTGGCTATCTGATATTTGTAGAGCGTAGACAGCAGGCTCTTCAAAGGCAGGAAACATTCCTGCAGGCCCCCACATCCCACATCTGAGGCTGCTGCTGCTGTCCTCACTGCCAAGCCAACCTATCTGTCTGAGGGAGATCACCACACACAGCCGGGAGGAGTGGTGATGACTATGCATGTGTTCGGATGTGTAGGGGGGGTTGTACTGTAATGCTGATGGGTGCATTTTCATATTTTTTATTATTTAACCTTTATTTAACTAGGCAAGTCAGTTAAGAACAAATTCTTATTTACAATGATGACTTCCCGGAGAACAGTGTGTTAACTGCCTTGTTCAGGGGCAGAACAAGGCTACCTGCCAGCCCTTAAGAAGATGAAACAGAATTGTATGCATGATTTTCTATTTATTTTAGTTATTTATAGGGGACAATGCACATTAATCAACATCAATATTACAATAATGCAGCATACATGTAAATGTGCCAGGGTTAGCCAAAATATCATTTTTACCTGTAGTCTCAGGGCAGCTAAGGGCCTTTACACAGTCACAATACACATACTCACTAAAACAATACAACATACCAATACATCACATCCAATAATATATCGTTCTAACAACAACAATAACTGTCATCAACTGTCGTCTTACATACGAGGAACCACAGCTCTTATGTACAAGTTTAAATAGATGTTAGACATGTTTTCAATTCAAATTTAAAAGTGCAATAAATCAGTGCAGCTTCTCAGGTCCATGGGCGTTATATTCCAGTATATTGTAGCTCCAACAGAAAAGGCCGATTGGCTGATTTGAATGTGTCGAAAAGGGAAAGTCAGGGTGCTGACATGTTAGCATATAAAGTAAGGGTGCTGCTAATGACATGTTAGCATATAAAGTAAGGGTGCTGCTAATGACATGTTAGCATATAAAGTAAGGGTGCTGCTAATGACATGTTAGCATATAAAGTAAGGGTGCTGCTAATGACATGTTAGCATATGACATGTTAGCATATAAAGTAAAGTGCTGCTAATGACATGTTAGCATATAAAAGGGTGCTGCTAATGACATGTTAGCATATAAAGTAAGGGTGCTGCTAATGTTACATAAAGTAAGAGTGCTGCTAATGACATGTTAGCATATAAAGTAAGAGTGCTGCTAATGACATGTTAGCATATAAAGTAAGAGTGCTGCTAATGACATGTTAGCATATAAAGTAAGAGTGCTGCTAATGACATGTTAGCATATAAAGTAAGAGTGCTGCTAATGACATGTTAGCATATAATGTTAGCATATAAAGTAAGTGCTGCTAATGACATGTTAGCATATAAAGTAAGAGTGCTGCTAATGACATGTTAGCATATAAGTGCTGCTAATGACATGTTAGCATATAAAGTAAGAGTGCTGCTGACATGTTGAATATTAGCATAATGAAAGCATATAAAGTAAGAGTGCTGCTAATGACATGTTAGCATATAAAGTAAGAGTGCTGCTAATGACATGTTAGCATATAAAGTAAGAGTGCTGCTAATGACATGTTAGCATATAAAGTAAGAGTGCTGCTAATGACATGTTAGCATATAATGACATGTTAGCATATAAAGTAAGAGTGCTGCTAATGACATGTTAGCATATAAAGTAAGAGTGCTGCTAATGACATGTTAGCATATAAAGTAAGAGTGCTGCTAATGACATGTTAGCATATAAAGTAAGAGTGCTGCTAATGACATGTTAGCATATAAAGTAAGAGTGCTGCTAATGACATGTTAGCATATAAAGTAAGAGTGCTGCTAATGACATGTTAGCATAGTGCTGCTAATGACATGTTAGCATATAAAGTAAGAGTGCTGCTAATGACATGTTAGCATATAAAGTAAGAGTGCTGCTAATGACATGTTAGCATATAAAGTAAGAGTGCTGCTAATGACATGTTAGCCATGTCGGATGTGGATGTGTCTCAATCAGCCGCATCTGCGGTTAAAGGTGACACAGCTGGAGCGGTGTTTGTCCAACCATGAGACATCCCAAAAAATCGGTCTTCTCACAAAAATCGTCTGTAGCGTCCGAACGGTTTGGCCTATAAACTATTATGACCCCTCGAATGGAAGTATATATGTTGAATGTTTACTGCCAAAAATAAGGGGTTCAATTCATGTAACAATGTTTCCTGTCTTTTGTCTCTCAGATATAGGACAGACACTTCACTTTTTTTGGGGGGGGACAACCTGTTGTTCCATGTAGTGAATCTTGTCTTCAATGTGTTTGCTTGGGCTAATAGCAGTAAGGCCAAATAAAATGTTTTTTTTTATACTTCAAGGGGTCTTAAAATCCAAAAGCAAAAAGATCCTTGATATGACCTTTTTAAAACAATTCCATGTAGCTTAGTAGAACTCCCTCGCCCAGCTTAAACAGGGCTTAAACTATTATAGGTTAAGACCAGTCTGTTCCATGTCACTGGTAGATCAGCCCATGCTAGCTCATGTGAATTAACTTAGAGCTGAGCCTGTTTGAAGTGTCTTAGGCAGCGGAGGGTTGTGACTGATACACAATTCTGACCTCGTCAAAGAAATGCTCCAGCAATCTCCTCGTATTCCTTTGACAGGCACAGGCCAAAGACTGATTCATTCACGAACACATACTGTATACAAGCAACACCATGTACTACTAAGCACCGCCCCCAAATGTCTTCTTTTAATCTCTTTGGTTGGCAAATGTTTGTAATTGACACCCAGAAATTAAATAATGGTTTAAAGGATGTCAATTAATGTCTTTAAAGGACATTATTTATCTGCTTTGGCTACTATTAGTTTTAAGTAGATAACCAATTATCTGCAGAAATGTTGGCAGTATCTTCCCTTTGGTACGCTGTCAAAATGTCAACCTGCCAGTTTGGGTTCATCACCAGATGTAATGGCAACCATGTTTTTTCTGATGAATCTGGGTCTTATGCCTTAGATGATATTCAGCGACAGCAACCAATCAAAAGGGTTTTGATATGGAGGATGCGTACAGGTGCGATGGAGGGGGGGAAAAACTCCTGCTTGATCTCTTATCCACCGCCGACAGACAGAAAACATCTCCCATCCCGAGATGTTGCATTAGCATTTTGGTGGCACGCCCAGTCCCAATACTGCTAGTCGGGTCAGAGAAATCAAAGCGGCAGCACTTCTAAGGAATATTAGAGAGGGATTCATAGATTAGAGCCCACGGGTTGTATCACTAATTAAAAAAGAAGAGGGAAAACCGCTCTAAGGATTTGCTGCAGAGTGATTGGCTCAAGGTGATCAATAGTTCCCTTCTCAGGATGTATGTGGGTTGGAGGGGAAGGGGATACCTGCACCCTACTTCTCTGAATTTTAAATAAAAACACATTTGCTTCACAGAGAGACAGATAAATTATATATTTTTTGTCGGAGGGAGGGGAATGGGGAGGGAGGACTAGGAGTGAAAGCAAGAGTAGGGAATGAGGATTTTAAAAATGCGAGAGAGTTGAGAATTTAGAACTCCTCACACGGGGCACCAAAATACGTAGTTGTCAGAACGTGTATGGGGACTAAACAGGGTTTGTATAGTTAGAAGACTGTCAGCATGCTCCACACACTCTAAGAGGGGCTCCAACAGACACTAGCTGAGAGGGGCTCCAACAGACACTCACTGAGAGGGGGCTCCAACAGACACTCACTGAGAGGGGGCTCCAACAGACACTCACTGAGAGGGGCTCCAACAGACACTCACTGAGAGGGGCTCCAACAGACACTCACTGAGAGGGGCTCCAACAGACACTCACTGAGAGGGGCTCCAACAGACACTCACTGAGAGGGGGCTCCAACAGACACTAACCGAGAGGGGCTCCAACAGACACTAACTGAGAGGGGCTCCAACAGACACTCACTGAGAGGGGGCTCCAACAGACACTCACTGAGAGAGGCTCCAACAGACACTCACTGAGAGGGGCTCCAACAGACACTCACTGAGAGGGGGCTCCAACAGACACTCACCTGGGGGACACGATTGACATCATCTAAACCAGGGGTTCTCAACCAGGGGTACTAGGACCTTACCCGGCAATATGGTAAGGTCAGTACAGGTGCATCAAAGCTGGGACCGAGAGACTGAAAAACTGCCTCTATCTCAAGGCCATCAGACTGTTAGCCATCACTAGGCGGCTCCACACGGTTACGTAACCCTGCACCTTAGAGGCTACTGAGCCTATATACATAGACTTGAAATCACTGGCCACCTTAATAATGGGACACTAGTCACTTTAATAATGGAACACTAGTCACTTTAATAATGGAACACTAGTCACTTTAATAATGTTTACATATGTTTGCTTTACTCATCTCATATGTACATTTGAAGTCGAAAGTTTACATACACTTTGGTTGGAGTCATTAAAACTCATTTTTCAACCGCTCATTTTTCAACCACTTCAACCACACATTTCTTGTTAACAAACTATATTTTTGGCAAGTCGGTTAGGACATCTACTTCCTGCATGACACAAGTCGTTTTTCCAACAATTGTTTACAGACAGATTATTTCACTAATAATTCACTGTATCACAATTCCAGTGGGTCAGAAGTTTATACACTAAGTTGACTGTGCCTTTAAACAGCTTGGACAATACCAGAAAATTATGTCATGGCTTTAGAAGCTTCTGAAGCTTCTGACATAATTTGAGTCAATTGGAGGTATACCTTCAAACTCAGTGACTCTTTGCTTGACATCATGAGAAAATCAAATGAAATTGGCCAAGACCTCAGAAAAAACATTGTAGACCTCCACAAGTCCGGTTCATCCTTGGGAGCAATTTCCAAACGCCTGAAGGTACCACATCATCTGTACAAACAATAGTACGCAAGTATAAACACCATGGGACCAAGCAGCTGTCATACCACTCAGGAAGGAGACGCGTTCTGTCTCCTAGAGATGAACGTACTTTGGTGTGGAAAGTCCAAATCAATCCCAGAACAACAGCAAAGGACCTTGTGAAGATGCTGGAGGAAACAGGTACAAAAGTATCTATATCCACAGTAAAACGAGTCTAATATCAACATAACCTGAAAGGCCGCTCAGCAAGGAAAGAAGCCACTGCTCCAAAACCACCATAAAAAAGCCAGACTACGGTTTGCAACTGCACATGGGGACAAATATCGTACTTTTTGGAGAAATGTCCTCTGGTCTGATGAAACAAAAATAGAACTGTTTGGCCGTAATTACCATTGTTATGTTTGGAGGAAAAAGGGGGGAGGCTTGCAAGCTGAAGAACACCATCCCAACCATGAAGCACGGGGGTGGCAGCATCATGTTGTGGGGGTGCTTTGTTGCAGGAGGGACTGGTGCACTTCACAAAATAGATTGTATCATGAGGTAGGAAAATTCTGTGGATATATTGAAGCAACATCTCAAGACATCAGTCAGGAAGTTAAAGCTTGGTCGCAAATGGGTCTTCCAAATGGACAATGACCCCAAGCATACTTCCAAAGTTGTGGCAAAATGGCTTAAGGACAATAAAGTCAAGGTATTGGAGTGGCCATCACAAAGCCCTGACCTCAATCCCATAGAGAATTTGTGGGCAGAACTGAAAAAGCGTGTACGAGCAAGGAGGCCTACACACCTGACTCAGTTACACCAGCTCTGACAGGAGGAATGGGCCAAAATTCACCCAACTTATTTTAGGAAGCTTGTGGAAGGCTACCCGAAACATTTGTCCCAAGTTTAACAATTTAAAGGCAATGCTACCAAATACTAATTGAGTGTATGTAAACTTCTGACCCACTGGGAATGTGATGAAAGAAGTAAAAGCTGAAATAAATCATTCTCTCTACTATTATTCTGACATTTCACATTCTTAAAATAAAGTAGTGATCCTAACTGACCTAAAACAGATAATTTTTACTAGGATTAAATGTAAGGAATTGTGAAAACTGAGTTTAAATGTATTTGGCTAAGGTGTATGTAAACTTCCGACTTCAACTGTACATACTGTATTCTATTCTACTGTATTTTAGTCTGTGCCACTCCAACGTTGCTCGTCCTAATATTTATATATTCCTCAATTCCAT
>NW_025745887.1:0-15000 GCF_021184085.1 Oncorhynchus gorbuscha | reverse complement strand
GGAATATGTGTTAGTGATTGGAGAGGTCAAAACCACATAAACGCCCTGAACGAAGAGAGCAGGAGAGGTGAGGGGGAATATGTGTTAGTGAGTGGAGAGGTCAAAACCACATACCTACGCCCTGAACGAAGAGAGCAGGAGAGGTGAGGGGGAATATGTGTTAGTGAGTGGAAGGTCAAAACCACATACCTACGCCCTGAACGAAGAGAGCAGGAGAGGTGAGGGGGAATATGTGTTAGTGAGTGGAGGGGACGCCCTGCGAAGAGAGCAGGAGAGGTGAGGGGGAATATGTGTTAGTGAGTGGAGAGGTCAAAACCACATACCTACGCCCCTGAGCAGGAGAGGTGAGGGGGAATATGTGTTAGTGAGTGGTGTGGTCAAAACCACATACCAGCCCTGAGAAGAGTGCAGGTGTGTGGGTGTGTGTGTGTGGGGAATATGTGTTAGTGTGTGTGAGAGGTCAAAACCACATACCTACGCCCTGAGTAAAGAGAGCAGGAGAGGTGAGGGGGAATATATGTTAGTGAGTGGAAGGTCAAAACCACATACCTGGGACGCCCTGAACGAAGAGAGCAGGAGAGGTGAGGGGGAATATATGTTAGTGAGTGGAGGGGTCAAAACCACATACCTACGCCCTGAACGATAAGAGCAGGAGAGGTGAGGGGGAATATGTGTTAGTGAGTGGAGGGGTCAAAACCACATACCTGCCTGAATCGAAGAGAGCAGGAGAGGTGATGGGGGAAGATGTGTTAGTGAGTGGAGTCAAAACCACATACCTACGCCCTGCGAAAGAGCAGGAGAGGTGAGGGGGAATATATGTTAGTGACTTGGAGAGGTCAAAACCACATACCTACGCCCTGAAAAGAGAGCAGGAGAGGTGAGGGGGAATATGTGTTAGTGAGTGGAGGGGTCAAAACCACATACCTACGCCCTGAACAAAGAGAGCAGGAGAGGTGAGGGGGAATATATGTTAGTGAGTGGAGGACGACTTCAGGGAGAAAGGGAAAATAGAAAAGAGAGAGGTGGAAGTAGAAGGACAGACTTTTACAATATTCATCTATAGCTCAGGAAGACTAGAGGCAGGTAAATAGAAAGGGGGGGATAGCTATGGAGGCGAGTGGATGTCTATACATCCCCCTTTTCTCAGGCAAAGCCGAGGTCAAACACTATTTGAAATCTTTAAAATACTTCCAGCATTTGCTTTAGCCTGCTTGGAGTTCTAGGTTGGAGGGGTTTGCACTTTTGGGACGTTTCTATTGGTTCCATTGGATTATCCTAATAAAGTGTTAGTTAATTTGAACCCAGATCTGCTTGGCAGCCATGTTGGCACCGGCGAGGTGACCCTGGTCTGACATCTGCTGTTGTGTTCACATTCCTGAAGGTTGGCCAGGTCTGCTCCGAGGGAAGGACTCACAACACAAAGCCTGTATCAGAGAACACACAAGCCTCCCCAGACCTGCGCTAAACCCACTTGGGGGAGAGATGCAATATTGAAAAGCCCAGTGCCATTTGAAGTCATTGACAGAAATGCTCAAAGCAGGACCTGGGAAATCCAGCCCTCATTTCCGCCCCAGCATTTCCAGCAGCTGTGCTCTGCTTGGGCCTGGAATGATTGGGTTGGTTGCCGTTGGCCTTGCATCACATCCTCTCTCTCTGTGTGTGTGTGTGTGTGTGTGTGTGTGTGTGTGTGTGTGTGTGTGTGTGTGTGTGTGTGTGTGTGTGTGTGTGTGTGTGTGTGTGTGTGTGTGTGTGTGTGTGTGTGTGTGTGTGTGTGTGTGTGTGTGTGTGTGTGTGTGTCTAACCCCACAAGGCTTGTCTCTATAGTAAAATACAGGTTATATGGTTGAATAGAAAGGACATATTGTAGGTGAAAGTCAAATAAGGTCATGTTATTGTTTGGGAGGCTCTCCTGGCGTGTTCCAGGCTGGTCCATGCCAAATAACCATTCTTGGGAGACCCTTTTAGTGAGCCTTGGCAGACAGCAGTTAGCTGGAAAGGTGACTAGGACTCCCTGATGTAACATAAATGAGAGTTATGGTTGGCCAGATGCGGGAATTGATTAGTCAGTTGACCCTTGTTAAAGTACGAATAACTGCTTTAATCTCAGGCGTGTCATGGGCTAAGATGGCTGGATGAGATACGCTTTCATTTATGAAGGCCTGTCATTGGCTACGATATAAATGACTTGTTCATGTATTATAAATGATGAAAAGTGATGACAAGTGTGCTGCTCCTCAGCTCAATACTACCTCATGTTATTAAATCATTCATCACATGGAAAATTGGGGTCAGAGTCTAATCTAATTATCATATAGGTTTTAAATTATAGACATTTTCTTATTACGTTAACAAAGCATCTCTGCCAGTAAGGAATTAATATTCATATTGTGTTGATCATTTCTAAAACAACCTTGTTGATTTCTATACCTTAAAGCTAGAACTCCTCTCATTCATCAAACACTTTCTTTTCCAGCTGACCCACAACATTTCCCACTAGTTGTAATCAGGCCTCTGAGTTAACACTGAGTAATTGACCACCAGTGCAGTGTTTCCTCCCCAGAGTGTAGATATATAGCTGGGAAGCCTGGTTAGGCGTGAGCGCAGAGGGGGAAACTAGGCTTAATGATGTGCTGAGCATAATAAAAAATGTAAAAAAATAATGCTAATCAGCTATGAAACTCCCTCTGTGTTTTCCCAGGCAAACGGCTCCTCTTCCAAAACATATACTTTCCTTAGAAAAGCACTTTCAAACAATTACAGTGGAAAAATATAAATATCATTAAGACATATTCCGGCTAATTAATTTAGAAGGCATAGGAATCGCTGTGTATGTGCGGGGGAGAATATCCGAAAATAACAGGGTTCCTCATTGGAGGAACCTGCTGGGAGGTAAAATAACCCCCAGTCAGGCTTCTTCTGCTTCTTAATAATAATAGAGCTACTTTTTTTCTAATTATGCAAATAGGAGTCCTGATTAGCATAGCTCGCGTTCGACGTCGCTACACAAAACCGAGAGTGCCAGAATGCCCTTGAAGACGAGCGGTTTTCGGTCTGTTTTTGTTTTGTTGATTAATCATATTTTTTTTTCTTCTTTACTTTAATGTGCACATAAAGATGTTAGAGGCTGTTCCCCTTTAGTGTTTCTTTACCTCCTCCCACCCCCCTCTCTACCCCCCCCTACCCCTCTCTACCTCCTCTCCCACCCCTGCTCTCTACCTCCCCTCTCCACCTCCTCCACCCCCCCTCCCCACCACCCCCTCACACCCCTCCACCCCCCTCTCTACCTCCTCCACCCCCCCCCCTCTCTACCCCCTCCCCCCCCTCTAACCCCTACCCCCTCTCACTCCCCCCCTCCCTACCTCCTCCACCCCCTCTCTACTCCATCCCTCTCTACCCCCCTCCACCTCCTCCACCCCCTCTCTCTACCTCCTCCACCCCCCTCTCTACCTCCTCTCCCCCCCCCTACCTCTCCACCTCTACCTCCACCCCCCTTCTCTACCTCCTCCACCCCCTCTCTACCTCCTCCTCCCACCATCCTCTCTACCTCCTCCTCCCACACCCCCCTCTCTACCTCCTCCTCCCAGACTATCATCTCACCATGTCTCTACTATTCTAAGACCTGTAGATGATCCACCCCCCTCCTCCCCCCTCTCTACCTCCTCCTCCCCACCCTCCCCCTCCACCCCCTCTCTCCTCCTCCACCCCCCCTCACCCACCCCACCCCCTCTCTACCTCCTCCACCCCCCCTCTCTACCTCCTCCACCCCCCCCTCTCCCACCCCCCTCTCTCTACCTCCTCCCACCCCCTCTCTACCTCTTCCTCCCACCCCTGCTCTCTACCTCCTCCTCCTGGCGTGTCAGAGGGCCAGTAGGAGGCACTCGTTCCTCTGGTCTAAAAAATAATAATATCCCAGGGCAGTGATTGGGGACATTGCCCTGTGTAGGGATCCATCTTTCAAATGGGATGTTAAATGGGTGCCCTGAATCTCTCTGGTCCTGTGGCACTTATTGTAAGAGTAGGGGTGTTAACCCTGGTGTCAGTATATCATGACTAGTGAGTGTGTACAGTATATATTGTAGGGTGGGTGCAGACAGTTTGGGAAACCATTACTGGCTGCCATGTAGGCCCAGCCAATCAAAATGTGTTCTTCCCCACAAAGGGCTTTATCACAGACAGAAATTATGGTTGTACACTCCAGATTTTTTTGAACAAAAGTGGCCTTTTATTGTCCCCAGCACAAGGTGCAACTGTGTAATGATCATGCTGTTTAATCAGCTTGTGGATGGATTATCTTGGAGAAATGCACACTAACAGGGATTTTGTTCTTGAGCGGATGGTCGGCGGGCTGTAACAATCAAAATAATTGTACTGCAAATTGACATCAAGAATCCCAAACAAATACTATAATAATTTCAAACCTTGGTTACATTTACTTCTCTACATATGCGTGGGAATACTTGGGAACAGATTTCCTAAATTAAAATCACTGAGCAGATTTTCTGGTGATTTTAATGTCCAAAAAGTATTTATTTTTTTGCTCAGAAAACTTGGGCCACCTATTGGGGAACCCTGGTCTACATGGACCCACAGAGGAGGACTGTTGGACAGGGCAGGAAAATCTGAGGAACAAACATACAGGACATCTGGGACTCACAACAGAAGACCTTGAGCACACAATAAATGAACTGAAGGGGGAAAAACAGCACAGACAGGGAGGGGGCTGGAGAGGGAGGGGGATGGAGAAAGAGGGGGATGGAGAGAGAGGGGGATGGAGAGAGAGGGGGATGGAGAAAGAGGGGGATGGAGAAAGAGGGGGAATGAGAGAGAGGGAGGATGGAGAGAGAGGGGGATGGAGAGAGAGGGGGAATGGAGAAAGAGGGGGATGGAGAAAGAGGGGGATGGAGAGAGAGGGGGTGGAGAAAGAGGGGGATGGAGAGAGAGGGGGATGGAGAAAGAGGAGGGATGGAGAGAGAGGAGGGATGGAGAAAGAGGAGGGATGGAGAGAGAGGGGGATGGAGAAAGAGGGGGATGGAGAAAGAGGGGGATGGAGAGAGGGGGGATGGAGAGAGAAGGGGATGGAGAGAGAGGGGGATGGATAGAGGGGGGGTGGATAGAGAGGGGGTGGATAGAGGGGGTGGATAGAAAGGGGGATGGAGAGAGAGGGGGGATGGATAGAGGGTGGGATGGAGAGAGAGGGGGATGGAGAGAGGGGGGGTGGAGAGAGGGGGATGGAGAGAGAGGGGGATGGAGAGAGAGGGGGATGGAGAGAGAGGGGGATGGAGAGAGAGGGGGATGGAGAGAGAGGGGGATGGGAGAGAGGGGATGGAGAGAGAGGGGGATGGAGAGAGAGGGGGGATGGAGAGAGAAATAAACCATCAAAGGCCACCTCAGAAGGAGAGAAAGATGAGAGAAAAAGAGAGATGAGAGCTGATGAGGCTGTTTCTAAACCTTGGAGCTGAGCAGTAAACACTGGGCAAACAGACTGCAGTCTCCCGAGACTCTCCTCACCTCTCCCTCCCTCCCTCCCTCCCTCCCTCCCTCCATTCCTTCCTTCCTCCCTCTACGTGTCCTCTCCCTGTGTAAGGCTGGTTAGATAAGAACAAGAGCACACAGAGCTCACTGATCGATATTTAACAAGCTCTCAAAATGGGCTTCGTCTACGACCCCCCCTCCCTTTTCCTCTCTCTCTGTCTCTCTACCTTCTATCCCTCACCTTCCTCTCTATGTCTCTACGTTCCATCCCTCACCTTCCTCTCTCTACTTTCCACCCCTCAACTTCCTCTCTCTCTGTCTCTCTACCTTCCATCTCTCACCTTCCTCTCTCTCTGTCTCTACCTTCCATCCCTCACCTTCCTCTCTCTCTGTCTCTCTACCTTCCATCCCTCACCTTCCTCTCTACCTTCCATCCCTCACCTTCCTCTCTCTACCTTCCATCCCTCACCTTCCTCTCTCTCTGTCTCTCTACCTTCCATCCCTCCCCTTAGGCTGTTCAGCACTTTAACCTGACAGAGTGGTTTGCTTCACTCACTCACGCATGCACGCACACACACACACACACCCCCACACACCCACAGAAAGCATAGAGGGGGGAAAAGTCCAATCCATACTCAATGAAGCCATATTTCTGAGTCAAATGGGGCGTGCAGACAGAACCCACCGTCTCTTCACCCCCACATCTCCCAGGTTTTAACGAGACACAGAGCTTTCTGACATCCGCACATCCTCTCTCCTCTCTTTCATTAAAGGTGAAGTAGTGAAAGCTTTGGAGGGATTCATTTTTCTACCTCCTCGCCACGTCTTCGGGCTCGTCAGAGGGAGTTATCATCTCACCAGCACGTTATAATTCATACCGCACCACTGTCTGTCTGGCGTGATGCGCCATGCATTATTCAACAAGATGTATCCTTCCTCAAACAGACAAATAGATCCGGATTATGCCGCTCGCTCAGAGGTAAACAGTAAACACGACAATCAAAATTGCACCCATTAATTAGGCAATTATAGAGGCAAAATAAATGGGGAAATGATCCACAAACAGGAAACAGCCGTCACAGTCATTAACTGTACACATGTATCAGGATTCATTCATCTTCAGCTAAATTATCTCATTAGCTCATTAGTTATCATATATCTGAAAACACTGGGTTTAAGAATGTTAGGGATTAGTTATTAGTTCATGTTACAGTGTTCTTACTCCTGTGTATGAATTGATGTCGGTACAATGTTACACTATTGAAATCACTCATTGATACACTGCACTTACACTGTATTGTACTTAGGACTTGTAGGTCTCCCTTTGGAAAGAGGTCCTCTGACCTCCAATGGAACTACTGTAGATACCTGGTTCAATTCAAGGTTAAATCAAATAAATGAGGGTTACTTCTTATTAGGGTTCTGTACATATAGCTACAGTGCCTTCATACCCCTTGACTTATTACGCGTTAAGTTGTGTTACAGCCTGAATTCAAATTTGATTCAATGTATTTTTTCCTCACCAATCTACACACGATTCCCCATAATGACAAAGTGAAAACATGTTTTTAGACATTTTTGGAAATGAAACACATAAATATCTGATTTACACAATGTATTCACACCCCTGAGTCAATACGTTGTAGAAGCACCTTTGGCAGCGATTACAGCTGTGAGTGTTTCTGGGTGGGTCTCCAAGAGCTTTCCACACCTGGATTGTGCAACATTTGCCCATAATTCTTTAAAAACTTCTGTCAAATTGGTTGTTGATCATTGTTCGACAACCATTTTCAGGTCTTGCCATACATTTACAAGTAGATTTAAGTCAATACTGTATCTCGGCCACTCAGGAACATTCACCATCTTCTTGGTAAGCAACTCCAGTGTAGATTTGGCCTTGTGTTTGAGGTTATTGTCCTGCTGGAAGGTGAATTCATCTCCCAGTGTCTGGTGGAAAGCAGAATGAACCAGGTTTTCGTCTACGATTTTGCCAGTGCTTCCATTTCGTTTATTATCCTGAAAACCTACCCCGTCCTTAAAGATTACAAGCATACCCATAACATGATGCTGCCACCACTGTTTGGCTATATGGAGAGTGGTACTCAGTAATGTGTTCTATTGGATTTTCCCCAACCATAACACTTTGTATTCAGGACTTAAAGTGAATTGCTTTGCCACATGTTTTTTGCAGTATTACTTTAGTGCCTTTTGTTGCAAACAGGAAACATGTCATGGAATATTTCTGTTCTGTGAATTAGGTTAGTTTTGTGGAATAACTACAAGGTTGCTGATCCTGCTATCACAGCCATTCAATTCTAACTGTTTTAAAGTCACCATTGGCCTCATGGTGAAATCCCTCAGCGGTTTCCTTCCTCTCTGGCAACTGAGTTAGGAAGGACGCCTGTATCTTTGTAATGACTGGGGTGTATTGATACTTCACCATGCCCAAAAAGGATATTCAATGTCTGCTTCAATAGTGTTTTTTACCCATCTACAAATAGGTTCCCTTCTTTGTGAGTCATTGCAAAACCTCCCTGGGTCTTTGTGGTTGAATCTGGGTGTGAAATTCACTGCTCGACTAAGGGACCTTATAAATAATTTGATGTGTGGGGTACAGAGATGAAGATGAAAATCATGTTAAAGACTATAATTTCACACAGACCGAGTCCATGCAACATGTTAAAGAACATTTTGACTCCTGAACTTATTTATGCCAAAACAAAGGGGTTGAATACTTATTGACTCAAGACATTTCAGCTTTTTCCTTTTTGTATTCGTTAGATTGCTTTTTGGAAAAACGTAGTTTCACTTTGACATTATGGGGTATTGTGTGTAGACCAGTACACTTTGACATTATGGGGTATTGTGTGTAGACCAGTGCACTTTGACATTATGGGGTATTGTGTGTAGACCAGTGCACTTTGACATTATGGGGTATTGTGTGTAGACCAGTGCACTTTGACATTATGGGGTATTGTGTGTAGACCAGTGCACTTTGACATTATGGGGTATTGTGTGTAGACCAGTGCACTTTGACATTATGGGGTATTGTGTGTAGACCAGTGCACTTTGACATTATGGGGTATTGTGTGTAGACCAGTGCACTTTGACATTATGGGGTATTGTGTGTAGACCAGTGCACTTTGACATTATGGGGTATTGTGTGTAGACCAGTGCACTTTGACATTATGGGGTATTGTGTGTAGACCAGTGCACTTAGACCAGTACACTTTGACATTATGGGGTATTGTGTGTAGACCAGTGCACTTTGACATTATGGGGTGCACTTTATTGTGTGTAGACCAGTACACTTTGACATTATGGGGTATTGTGTTAGACCAGTACACTTTGACATTGACATTGGGGTATTGTGTGTAGACCAGTACACTTTGACATTATGGGGTATTGTGTGTAGACCAGTGCACTTTGACATTATGGGGTATTGTGTGTAGACCAGTGCACTTTGACATTATGGGGTATTGTGTGTAGACCAGTGCACTTTGACATTGTGTGTAGACCAGTGCACTTTGACATTATGGGGTATTGTGTGTAGACCAGTGCACTTTGACATTATGGGGTATTGTGTGTAGACCAGTGCACTTTGACATTATGGGGTATTGTGTGTAGACCAGTGCACTTTGACATTATGGGGTATTGTGTGTAGACCAGTGCACTTTGACATTATGGGGTATTGTGTGTAGACCAGTGCACTTTGACATTATGGGGTATTGTGTGTAGACCAGTGCACTTTGACATTATGGGGTATTGTGTGTAGACCAGTGCACTTTGACATTATGGGGTATTGTGTGTAGACCAGTACACTTTGACATTATGGGGTATTGTGTGAGTGCACTTTGACATTATGGGGTATTGTGTGTAGACCAGTGCACTTTGACATTATGGGGTATTGTGTGTAGACCAGTGCACTTTGACATTATGGGGTATTGTGTGTAGACCAGTGCACTTTGACATTATGGGGTATTGTGTGTAGACCAGTGCACTTTGACATTATGGGGTATTGTGTGTAGACCAGTGCACTTTGACATTAGACCAGTGCACTTTGACATTATGGGGTATTGTGTGTAGACCAGTGCACTTTGACATTATGGGGTATTGTGTGACCAGACCAGTGCACTTTGACATTATGGGGTATTGTGTGTAGACCAGTGCACTTTGACATTATGGGGTATTGTGTGTAGACCAGTGCACTTTGACATTATGGGGTATTGTGTAGACCAGTGCACTTTGACATTATGGGGTATTGTGTGTAGACCAGTGCACTTTGACATTATGGGGTATTGTGTGTAGACCAGTGACACTTTGACATTATGGGGTATTGTGTGTAGACCAGTGCACTTTGACATTATGGGGTATTGTGTGTAGACCAGTGCACTTTGACATTATGGGGTATTGTGTGTAGACCAGTGCACACATTATGGGGTATTGTGTGTGACCAGTGCACTTTGACATTATGGGGTATTGTGTGTAGACCAGTGCACTTTGACATTATGGGGTATTGTGTGTAGACCAGTGCACTTTGACATTATGGGGTATTGTGTGTAGACCAGTGCACTTTGACATTATGGGGTATTGTGTGTAGACCAGTGCACTTTGACATTATGGGGTATTGTGTGTAGACCAGTGCACTTTGACATTATGGGGTATTGTGTGTAGACCAGTGCACTTTGACATTATGGGGTATTGTGTGTAGACCAGTGCACTTTGACATTATTATAGACCAGTGCACTTTGACATTATGGGGTATTGTGTGTAGACCAGTACACTTTGACATTATGGGGTATTGTGTGTAGACCAGTAGACCAGTGCACTTTGACATTATGGGGTATTGTGTGTAGACCAGTGCACTTTGACATTATGGGGTATTGTGTGTAGACCAGTGACCAGTGCACTTTGACATTATGGGGTATTGTGTGTAGACCAGTACACTTTGACATTATGGGGTATTGTGTGTAGACCAGTGCACTTTGACATTATGGGGTATTGTGTGTAGACCAGTGCACTTTGACATTATGGGGTATTGTGTGTAGACCAGTGCACTTTGACATTATGGGGTATTGTGTGTAGACCAGTGCACTTTGACATTATGGGGTATTGTGTGTAGACCAGTGCACTTTGACATTATGGGGTATTGTGTGTAGACCAGTGCACTTTGACATTATGGGGTATTGTGTGTAGACCAGTGCACTTTGACATTATGGGGTATTGTGTGTAGACCAGTGCACTTTGACATTATGGGGTATTGTGTGTAGACCAGTGCACTTTGACATTATGGGGTATTGTGTGTAGACCAGTACACTTTGACATTATGGGGTATTGTGTGTAGACCAGTACACTTTGACATTATGGGGTATTGTGTGTAGACCAGTGCACTTTGACATTATGGGGTATTGTGTGTAGACCAGTGCACTTTGACTTTGACATTATGGGGTATTGTGTGTAGACCAGTGCACTTTGACATTATGGGGTATTGTGTGTAGACCAGTGCACTTTGACATTATGGGGTATTGTGTGTAGACCAGTGCACTTTGACATTATGGGGTGCACTTTGTGTGTAGACCAGTGCACTTTGACATTATGGGGTATTGTGTGTAGACCAGTGCACTTTGACATTATGGGGTATTGTGTGTAGACCAGTGCACTTTGACATTATGGGGTATTGTGTGTACAGACCAGTGCACTTTGACATTATGGGGTATTGTGTGTAGACCAGTGCACTTTGACATTATGGGGTATTGTGTGTAGACCAGTGCACTTTGACATTATGGGGTATTGTGTGTAGACCAGTGCACTTTGACATTATGGGGTATTGTGTGTAGACCAGTGCACTTTGACATTATGGGGTATTGTGTGTAGACCAGTGCACTTTGACATTATGGGGTATTGTGGGCACTTTGACATTATGGGGTATTGTGTAGACCAGTGCACTTTGACATTATGGGGTATTGTGTGTAGACCAGTGCACTTTGACATTATGGGGTATTGTGTGTAGACCAGTGCACTTTGACATTATGGGGTATTGTGTGTAGACCAGTGCACTTTGACATTATGGGGTATTGTGTGTAGACCAGTGCACTTTGACATTATGGGGTATTGTGTGTAGACCAGTGCACTTTGACATTATGGGGTATGTGTGTAGACCAGTGCACTTTGACATTATGGGGTATTGTGTGTAGACCAGTGCACTTTGACATTATGGGGTATTGTGTGTAGACCAGTGCACTTTGACATTATGGGGTATTGTGTGTAGACCAGTGCACTTTGACATTATGGGGTATTGTGTGTAGACCAGTGCACTTTGACATTATGGGGTATTGTGTGTAGACCAGTGCACTTTGACATTATGGGGTATTGTGTGTAGACCAGTGCACTTTGACATTATGGGGTATTGTGTGGACCAGTATTGTGTGTAGACCAGTGCACTTTGACATTATGGGGTATTGTGTGTAGACCAGTGCACTTTGACATTATGGGGTATTGTGTGTAGACCAGTGCACTTTGACATTATGGGGTATTGTGTGTAGACCAGTGCACTTTGACATTATGGGGTGACATTATGGGGTGTGTAGACCAGTGCACTTTGACATTATGGGGTATTGTGTGTAGACCAGTGCACTTTGACATTATGGGGTATTGTGTGTAGACCAGTGCACTTTGACATTATGGGGTATTGTGTGTAGACCAGTGCACTTTGACATTATGGGGTATTGTGTGTAGACCAGTGCACTTTGACATTATGGGGTATTGTGTGTAGACCAGTGCACTTTGACATTATGGGGTATTGTGTGTAGACCAGTGCACTTTGACATTATGGGGTATTGTGTGTAGACCAGTGCACTTTGACATTATGGGGTATTGTGTGTAGACCAGTGCACTTTGACATTATGGGGTATTGTGTGTAGACCAGTGCACTTTGACATTATGGGGTATTGTGTGTAGACCAGTGCACTTTGACATTATGGGGTATTGTGTGTAGACCAGTGCACTTTGACATTATGGGGTATTGTGTGTAGACCAGTGCACTTTGACATTATGGGGTATTGTGTGTAGACCAGTGCACTTTGACATTATGGGGTATTGTGTGTAGACCAGTGCACTTTGACATTATGGGGTATTGTGTGTAGACCAGTGCACTTTGACATTATGGGGTATTGTGTGTAGACCAGTGCACTTTGACATTATGGGGTATTGTGTGTAGACCAGTGCACTTTGACATTATGGGGTATTGTGTGTAGACCAGTGCACTTTGACATTATTATGGGTAGACCAGTGCACTTTGACATTATGGGGTATTGTGTGTAGACCAGTGCACTTTGACATTATGGGGTATTGTGTGTAGACCAGTGCACTTTGACATTATGGGGTATTGTGTGTAGACCAGTGCACTTTGACACTTTGACACTTTGACATTATGGGGTATTGTGTGTAGACCAGTGCACTTTGACATTATGGGGTATTGTGTGTAGACCAGTGCACTTTGACATTATGGGGTATTGTGTGTAGACCAGTGCACTTTGACATTATGGGGTATTGTGTGTAGACCAGTGCACTTTGACATTATGGGGTATTGTGTGTAGACCAGTGCACTTTGACATTATGGGGTATTGTGTGTAGACCAGTGCACTTTGACATTATGGGGTATTGTGTGTAGACCAGTGCACTTTGACATTATGGGGTATTGTGTGTAGACCAGTGCACTTTGACATTATGGGGTATTGTGTGTAGACCAGTGCACTTTGACATTATGGGGTATTGTGTGTAGACCAGTGCACTTTGACATTATGGGGTATTGTGTGTAGACCAGTGCACTTTGACATTATGGGGTATTGTGTGTAGACCAGTGCACTTTTTGATTGTGTGTAGACCAGTACACTTTGACATTATGGGGTATTGTGTGTAGACCAGTGCACTTTGACATTATGGGGTATTGTGTGTAGACCAGTGCACTTTGACATTATGGGGTATTGTGTGTAGACCAGTGCACTTTGACATTATGGGGTATTGTGTGTAGACCAGTGCACTTTGACATTATGGGGTATTGTGTGTAGACCAGTGCACTTTGACATTATGGGGTATTGTGTGTAGACCAGTGCACTTTGACATTATGTGTAGACCAGTGCACTTTGACATTATTGTGTGTAGACCAGTGCACTTTGACATTATGGGGTATTGTGTGTAGACCAGTGCACTTTGACATTATGGGGTATTGTGTGTAGACCAGTGCACTTTGACATTATGGGGTATTGTGTGTAGACCAGTGCACTTTGACATTTGGGACATTATACACTTTGACATTATGGGGTATAGACCAGTGCACTTTGTGTGTAGACCAGTGCACTTTGACATTATGGGGTATTGTGTGTAGACCAGTGCACTTTGACATTATGGGGTATTGTGTGTAGACCAGTGCACTTTGACATTATGGGGTATTGTGTGTAGACCAGTGCACTTTGACATTATGGGGTATTGTGTGTAGACCAGTGCACTTTGACATTATGGGGTATTGTGTGTAGACCAGTGCACTTTGACATTATGGGGTGCACTTTGACATTATGTGTGTAGACCAGTGCACTTTGACATTATGGGGTATTGTGTGTAGACCAGTGCACTTTGACATTATGGGGTATTGTGTGTAGACCAGTGCACTTTGACATTATGGGGTATTGTGTGTAGACCAGTGCACTTTGACATTATGGGGTATTGTGTGTAGACCAGTGCACTTTGACATTATGGGGTATTGTGTGTAGACCAGTGCACTTTGACATTATGGGGTATGTAGACCAGTGGGTATTGTGTGTAGACCAGTGCACTTTGACATTATGGGGTATTGTGTGTAGACCAGTGCACTTTGACATTATGGGGTATTGTGTGTAGACCAGTGCACCAGTGACCACTTTGACATTATGGGGTATTGTGTGTAGACCAGTGCACTTTGACATTATGGGGTATTGTGTGTAGACCAGTGCACTTTGACATTATGGGGTATTGTGTGTAGACCAGTACACTTTGACACAGTTTGACATTATGGGGTATTGTGTGTAGACCAGTGCACTTTGACATTATGGGGTATTGTGTGTAGACCAGTGCACTTTGACATTATTGTGGTAGACCAGTACACTTTGACATTATGTGTGTAGACCAGTGCACTTTGACATTATGGGGTATTGTTATGACCAGTGCACTTTGACATTATGGGGTATTGTGTGTAGACCAGTGCACTTTGACATTATGGGGTATTGTGTGTAGACCAGTGCACTTTGACATTATGGGGTATTGTGTGTAGACCAGTGCACTTTGACATTATGGGGTATTGTGTGTAGACCAGTGCACTTTGACATTATGGGGTATTGTGTGTAGACCAGTGCACTTTGACATTATGACCAGGCACTTTGACATTATGGGGTATTGTGTGTAGAGCACCATTGTGTGTAGACCAGTACACTTTGACATTATGGGGTATTGTGTGTAGACCAGTGCACTTTGACATTATGGGGTATTGTGTGTAGACCA